>NC_133618.1:253564849-253772349 GCF_048593235.1 Sminthopsis crassicaudata
GGTGTGGATGGTATTATCATCATCCCCACCTTTACACCTCACCTCTAGCACCAGGTCACTGTGACCGCATTTTCATTGCTGCCCACCAGGATCAAGGTAGCTCCTTCTTCTCCCCACCTCTTATCTTATCTCATTCAGATACCTTCCATCATTACCTTCTTCCTCACCCAGTCTCATATGAAGAGGTGACCTTTCTCACCAAGGCAAACTCCCGTACAATGCCCAAGTGATTCCGTTCCATCCCATCTTCTCTGGCAGATTTCCTTTATCATTCTCACTTTGGCTAATCTTTCATTTCCCCACCTGCCATCTATTACCTACTTCCCGGATGCCGATAAACATGTCCATGTCTCCCCTACCTTCAAAAAAAGCCTCTTTGGACCCATCCATCACAGGTAAACCCCTTAAGACAGTCATCTATAATAGATACCCCCACTTCTTTTCTCTCTCACTATGTTAACTCTGAAGTCTGGTTTCTGACATGATGGTTCAACTGAAACAGCTCTATCCCCAGTTACTAAGGATTTCTTAATATCCAAAATTTCTCAGTTCTCATCCTTCTTGACCTTTCTGCAGTTTTTGACATTGTCAATTACCCTTTTCCCCTATGGATTCTATTATCTTTATTCAGATGAATCTCAGATACATTTATCCAGCCCTAACCTCTCTCTTGGACTCTAGTCTTACAAGACCAATTGCCAACTTAAGTTGGATGCCCTAAAACACCTTAAAGTCAACATGTCCAAAGAGGAGCTCATTAACTTTTCCCACACTCCCTTCCCTGTTCGTAATTTTTCTACTACTGTTGAGTGCATCGCCACCCCCTCAGTGACTCAAGCTCAAAATCTAAGGGTCGAATGTAAATTGTTAGCACGACTGTCTATGTACCCAGGTTACTTATACCTTCGGAATCTAATACTTAATGTGCAACAAGAAAATGGTATTTACACACATATATTGTATCTAGGTTATACTGTAACACATGTAAAATGTATGGGATTGCCCGTCATCGGGGGGAGGGAGTGGAGGGAAGGGGGGGATAATTTGGAAAAATGAATTCAAGGGATAATGTTATAAAAAAATTACTCATGCATATACACTGTGAAAAAAATTATAAAAAAAATCTAAGGGTCACCCTCAATTTTTCAACTCAATTTGTTGTCAAGTCCTAGCAATTCTACCTTCACAACATCCCCTGTATGTGCTCCCTTCTCTTTTCCCTCCGTCACCACTCTGGAATAGGAATTTCATCACCTAACATCTAGACTACTACAAAAGCTGGCTCCTTAGTCTCCCACTCCGGTTCATCCTCCACTCAACCACTAAAGTAATCTTTGTAAAGGAACTGACTGACTAAACATATCTCTTTATTTCACAAACCCCAGTAGTTTCTGATTATCTCCAGAATCAAGTATAAAATTCACTGGCTTTTATAGACCTCCATAACCTGATTTCCTTACCTTTCTAGTCTTCTTGTAAAACAATTTTTTAAAAATCTGTTTTTAAAACTTTGAGTTCTAAATTCTCTCCCTTTTCCTCTCCCAAACTTGAGAAGGCACATGTGAAGTTATGTAAAACATGTCTATAAAAGTTAAAAATGTTACATAAATGCTATGGCAGTTATTGCCTCAAAAAAAAAAAAAAAAGGAAAAGAAATTAACATTCTAACTTGAGTGATTTGCCCACATAACTAGTAAGTATCTAAGGTTGGATTTGAACTCAGATCCTCTTGAATCCAGGGCCAGTACTCTACCCACTGCCCCTTTTACAAACCCCATCCTCAGCATGTACTCTGTGGTCCAATAACACTGGCCTCCTTGCTGATTGTCAACCCAGACACTCCAAACTATGGATGTTTTCACTGGCTCCATTCCTGGAACTCTCTTTCCTTGTCTCTCCATTTTCTGGCTTCTGGGGATAAATCCCACATTTTACAAGAAACCTTTTCTGATCCCTATTAATACTAGTGCCTTTCCTCTGTCCATAATTTCCAGTGGATCCTGTCTGCATCTTGTTTGTACACAGTTATTCGCTGTGTTGTCTCCTCTCAGACTATGAGACTGTTCGTTTGCCCTTTTTTTATCCCCAATATTTAACACCATACCTGTTAGGAACCCAACACCTGAATTATAGCAATAATTCACCTCTCCCCTCCCCATAGCTTTGTTCTTTATTTTTTTTTCTTTCATGCTAAGGATGTTTCATCTGGCAGCTCAAAAACAGCTGGAGACTGAAAGACATTGATGTCTGCAGGATCAGTTGAATTTATGCATCCACATGTATTCCCAAAAGATTCTTGATTCTATGCTTCCTTAATGTATCAAAAGACGGCTCACTTAAAAGTCTTGTAGTTGACTAAGAGTTTGCTCTTTAGGTCAAAGATCCATACACATGGGTAATTGCAACCCCAAAGACACACACTCAAGCAGTTCTAAAATTCTTGTTCAACTCTCAAGCCATCTGTCTGGTTGCAGAGAGACAGAGGCCTGGCTGCCTCAGACCCCAAGTCTATGAAAGTTGAAGTCCTTCTAGTTCTAAAATTTTCTGAATCTGAATTTGAAAATGAGAAATGGCCATAAAATGATAACCTAATTCTTGTGAATTTGGACCTCTCTGGATCTCATTCTTCTCATCTGTAAATGGGAATGTTGGACCAGATGACTTCTGAGTTCCTTCCAGACTTTGAGTTCTAAATAGATGGTCCAATGTACTATCTTATAAATACAAACATAAAATTAAAAATTAAATGCTGCCCAATTTATATGGTGTCTATAGCCTCAATGGAACATGAGCTCAAAATTGTTTATCCACTAGAGATAATGTAGTTTGTGGCAGTTGAGTGCCAAGAACATGGAGCTTAGAGTTAAATCCCACTTCTGTCAATAAACCATCTTTATGGCTTTCAGAAAGTCCCTTAGACTCCCTACTCTCGTCTCTAAAAAGAAGGGGTTGACTCCACGATCTCTAAGATGTCTTCCACTTCTTATGTTACTTGATTCTATCCAGGACAAAAATTTGTCAGATGTCTGACCTGGTCAGGACTAAAGGTTATGGATCTTTAAAACTGTGAGGCTAAATAGCCTCCTTAGAGACAGAACCTATGATCCTCCTTTCTTTCACTATCAACTGGCTCTCTTGGGGAAGTTGGTACCAACCCATCCCTGAGTGGGTCGCCTCAGTTTGGCCCGAAAAAACCCAAAAGATGCTTGAGTAAAAGCTATTTTAAATAGCTATTCTTTCTGGGGTGGTACCATTCCTCCACTATATATGTGAAAGCAGGTCTCCTTGCATAGTCAAAATGAACTTGAACTCTATCAATTATGGGCCCAGACTATTGAGCCAAGAACGCTCTTCAGTACAGGGTTCTCATCTATTGCCCAGTAAGCACAAATCCTTGAATCCAGTCAAACTCTCCTAACTAGCATTCAAAATTCTCCATAACCAAGCCCGATTCTAGATTTCTAGCCTTATTTGATACTATTCTTTCCATGTAGTATAACTTAGCTAAATCATGACATATTTGCTATTTTCCATCTATGCCCCACCCTCTCCTATCTCTGTAACTCTCTTTGTGCTATTTCCTATACTCTCAAATGTCCTTCCATCCCTTACCTGTAAATTTCCATTCTTTAAAGCTTAAATCAAATGTCAACCTAAAATCAATCCAATTCATAGATTTATTAAGTGCCTACCAAGTGTATGAGCTGGAGTTGGGAGAACCTGAATTCAAACCCCACCTTTGGTACTTATTAGCCATGTGACCCTGGGTAAGTCATTTAACTTCTGTTTACCTTAGTTTCCTCGACTATAAAATGAGGATAATAATAGCATCAGGTTTGTTGTGAGGATGAAATAAGATAATATCTATAAAACATTTAGCAGAGTAAGTGCTGAATAGATGCTAACTGTAGCCATAGTAGTAACAGACACTCTGCCAGTGCTTTCATTTATCTCTCCAGGTCATATTAACTCCTCAGATCTCATATAGAAGTTTAACCTCTCATAGTCCTGTTTTATTTCCTCTGAGGGCACTGCCTATAATATACACATTGTGGTGGTTGTTCCTTCATTTTTGAAGAGGATCAATGGATTCTTGACTCCTTAAATCCCAGGGAGGCAGCTGCACAAAGTCATCAGCCAGGCAGGACACAAGACCCGGGATGCAGTGGATGACCTTGGGATCTCGGAGGTCTGCTTCTGCTGCAGTCCCCTTCGTGGCCATTGTTCTCCTCACCCATTGCACCAGGGACATCTTCACAGCTTCAGGTCAACATCTCCCTAATTCACAGAAGGACTTGAGACCCATCCACCTGGTTTGCAACTGCCAGAGTTTTACTGCATTGGGGCTGCTGCCCATGCTACAGCCTCTTGGAGTCACAGGTGAGAGTTACCTGTCACAGGTAACACCAGGTAACACCTGAACAGCCCTGAAAAGGACTCAACAAACCCTCCCAGAAGAGCAACTAGTCTTCCATGAACCCCCTTCTCCTTATAGTAGGTGCTTAATAAATACTTATTGAATGGAATGGAATTTATAAATCTAACTCTGCAGAGCTCCCTGAAGCATTGATTCTCAGGGAGAGTGTTAGGAACTGGGACCAATTATACTTCTGTTACTTACTAACCAGGTTCATTTCAACAAAGATTTATAAACCTTTTATCTTAATGCCAGATATTGGGCTACAACATACTAGAGATTGGAGGACAAAAAGCAAAATATCCTTATCATTAAGGAGTTTACTGAGAAATATGTACATGGGTAATTATAATATACAAGGAGGGAAGGAGAAAGAGAAAGAGGGAGAGAGAGAGAAAAGGGGCAGAAGGAGGGAGGGAGGATATAAATGATACACAAACATATAAAAATTCAAAGCAATTTGGAGAATGATGGGAGAAAGCATAAACACTTAGCAGGGATAAGGAGGTAAACAGACAAACCTGAGGAAGTAATGTTCCTTGAGCTAAGCCTTGAATGGATTCAGGGAGTCACTGAAGCAGAGACAAGGAGGGAGGATTTTCTAAGCATGTGATTTTGGGAAGATCATCTAACTCTGAGAGGCCTCAGTTTACCAATATGTAAAATTAGGGGTTGGACCAGATGATCTCTCTAAGGTTTATTCCATCTCTAAATCAATAAACATCCCTTAGTGAGTGTCCCACATTTATTTCACAAGCCAGTGGGTGTCAATAAGGAAAGAAGGGCTAGTCCACTCAGATCCTTATGGGAAAGTGTCTTAAGATGTCCTTAACTAGGTATGTTCCTCATACGGGCCAATGTGTCCCACCACTCATGATAGGTAAAATAATAACTCCAACAGCACACTTTGTAGGAACTGGTGTAAAATAAAAGAATAGCTCACAAAGGACATTATTTCTAAGACTTTCCTCCTAAAACCGCAAGGCTCTCTTCCCTCCCTTCTCAAAACAACCTTCCCTCTTAAACAGAGGCTGAGATTTAATCAATCAACATTGATTTTCAGTTCCTGATTGCTCTAAGAGAAGAAAATCAATACTGGTTGAATAATTGATTAATCACCTTGGTAATTACAGGTAACAAATCTAAACTTCCCTCTCTTCCCTTGGGACTTGTATTTTATGAGCCAATCATTATAAAGCTGAGAGGTTTTTTTTAGGGTTGCTATTGATTTGGGGAGCTAAGCCAGATTATATGTTATATGAACTGGAGAGCCAGTGCTAGACTTGGGAAAGCTATGAACTTGAATTCTAAATTATGACTCTGTAAGCCTTTAGACATCACTTAAGAGTCTGGGCTTCAATGAGCATCTGAATTCAATTCAACAAAAATGTTATGTATCTTTGCACAGAGGCAGATAGATGGCATCATGAATGAATTATTGGACCAACCACTCTCAGTTTCTGCTTCCTCATCTGTAAAAGGGGGATAATAATAGCACCTGCTTTAAGGATTGTTATGAGGATAAAATGAGATATTTGTAAAGTATTTAGCAAATCACAAGGTGATATATACATGATACCTATGAGTGTAATGTGTTAGGCCGGGGGATGAGAGTCTGAGTCTTCCCTAGCTCTGGGAGATAGGGGAAGGGTGTGCTACAGATTGAAAGAACAGGATCCAGAATTGGAGCCAATTCAGTTGTTTAGGTCCTTATGTGAATGGAAGACCCTCACTTGCCTAGAAGCCTTGAAGCTTCAAACTCCCATCCATGTTGCAAGAAAACCTCATAGAGAGGCCCTGGAACCTGGAGAAGAGTTAGGGAATGGCACTTCAAAGATCAATTTTGCTCAATAACAAACCAAACAATGGTCTAATAAGGAGCTTGAACTTAAAACAATCTTCTAGATGACCAATTATGCAAGCTCTTCCTGTTGCCTTTATTACCGATGGTTGGGTTTCCAATTTAATCTTAGCAAGGCACTTATAAATCTCTACAGGAGACCTGTACTTGTCTTGCTTCTCATTCAGTTATATAATTCACATCATCACACATGCAGTGCGGATGGTCTGAGTGAGCCCCAGAGCTCAAGACCTTTGGGAGGAAGGAGCTAATGCTAAGTCTTAGAGAATTGTGGAGTGAAGGATAGCAACAATTCACATTCATATGATGCCTTAAGGTTTGCAAAGCACTTTCCCCACCAAAATCCTGTGATTGTGCAAGGGTGATCCATCCCATTTTACAGATGAAGACACTAACGGCCGAAGAAGCTACATTAGAATAATAGAACTACAAGACTAGAAGTACTTTTATGCTGGGGATTACTATCACTAACCTGATTTGAAATGATACGGTGTCCTAATTCTGAACCTAGTATATGATATATTGGTAATAGTGTTGGATCTGGCTTCAAATCCCAATTTCAATTCTGTTCAGCCATCAGCAAGCATTTAAACTCTGAGATTTAGTTTCATCGTCTTTGCAATAAGGATAATGACTGACTTCCTAGCTGTGTGACCCTGGGAAAGTCACTTAACCCCAATTGCCTCAGAAAAAAAAGGATAATGATTAAAAAAACAAATTTTCAAATACTTCTCTCGGATGCTCTGGTGGGAAGAGTAGTCAGTAGTGATACATTTCTCCCATCTCCTTCCATTCTCCTTGGAACACTAGGCTACCCAGACCCTTCCCAAGCATGGAAAGCAACATGGATACCACTTGGATAAGCTGGCAGTCCCCAGCTACCACTAGACCTCACCATCTGCCCTGTCCCTATATCCTAAGATCCTCCAGATCTTACCATCTGAGCTGCCTCTCTGCCTTCCAGGCTTCCAGCCTGACCTGCCACTGAATCCTTCCAGTTTCTAAGACTTTACCTCTACCTGCAAGTGGAGCATCTTCCAGTTAAAGGGTGAACTTCTTGAGAGAACGGTCATTTTGTTCCTATTTGTAATAACAGCAGTTAGAAGAGTGTCTGATATATATACCAAGACCTTAAGGAATGCTTTTTCATTCATTCATTCATTCATTCATTCATTCATGTGTTGTCACACAGGATTGTTGGGAGGATCTAACAAGGTAACATAGGTAAGGCACTTGGCAAACTTTAGAGCATATGATTTAGAGACACATCAATGTCAGCTCTTATTAATTTGTCCAAGAGACTACCTCCATTTGACTCTTTTCAAAAATGAGTGATTCAAGGCAATTCCAATAGATTTGTGATGGAAATAACCATTTGCATCCAGAAAGAGAACAATGGAAACTGAATGTGGATCAAAGCATAGAATCAAAGTATATATTTTATTGTTGTTTGTTTGCTTTTTTCCTTTTTCAGTTTTTTACTTTTAACCTGTTTTTCTTGCACATTATGATGAATCTGGAAATTTGTTTAGAAAACTGCCCATTTTTAACCTATATTGGATTGCTTGTTGTCTAGGGGATGAGGGAAGAGAGGGGAAAATTTTGGAACACAAGGTTTTGCAAAGGTGAATGTTGAAAACTATGTTTGTATATTTGTAAAAATAAAAAGCTATTATTTTAAAAATAGTCTCTCCCTCCCCAATATTGCCCTCCCACCCCGGTTTCCACAAAACACAATTCTTTCCAATTGCCCATCTTGATTATTGGCCACTTCCTGGCAATCCTTTCTCTGTGTTTCACTGTGGATGTTTCTGGCTCCAACCAACCCATTCTCTGATTATCCTTCCCTGAGGGTTGCATTGTCTTGCTTTTTACCCAATTCTTTCATTCCCTTCTTGTTTTTAAGAGGCAACAGAATGATGCAGTGGGCTCATCTTCCTGAGTTTAAATCTGGCCTCAAACATTTACTAGCTTTATGACTGAGAAAATCACTTTCTGCCTCAGTTTCCTTATCTATAAAATTAACTGGAGGAGCAAATGGCAAACCACTCCAGTGTCTCTAATTTTTACATATCACCTCAAGTCTTCCTTCAACTCAAGTTTCAGAAAAGGAAGTAACTTTTGAGAAAAAAGGAAAAAGTCAGATAAATTTAAAGATCTGTGCACAGAGAATGCTACAAAAGGCTTCTTCCTTCCTGTGTCTTTACAAGACTCACATCTGTGCCAGAGAGCAGAAGCCACTTGTGCTGATTTAAGTGAGAACTTTTCAAATCTAAGCCTTTTCCCTGGTGACTTATCCAGATACTGATTAGACAGGAGTTTGGGGAAGTTGAGTATGTATTTTAACAGGTATAAACATAAATGCCTCCCTGGAACCACGACTGATAAAGACTCCATCACTTGTTGATTAAAGGAATAAGTAGGTAAAGAAGGATGAATTGCCAATACCAGGGGTATTGATAGATGAAGATGGATGGGGAATGCTACAGGAAGGGACACCCTGGACAATAGTGAACAGAAACCATAAAAGGCCCATGAGTGGGAATAAATCATGGTAAATACCAGCCTGTCATGCTCTGGACCCTCTGTAACTTTAAAAGCCCAAATGAGAACATCTGGCCTAGATAAATCAGCAACAAAAAGAAAAGGAAGAGGAAAATGATGATTTACCCACAGAAGGCTCTTAAACACATGCTGAATTTGGGAGAAACCAGCAATTTGCTACCTCAGAATCCCTGATTCAGCTTTCATTCAGCCAAGGACCTAAAGTGACACCGGAGTGTTTCCACTATTTGGAAATCCTCTATCTCAATGGGGCAGGTAAAAAAGGATCTTCATCAGCATCCACAGACCCAGAGAGGTCTCTCACTTGGGATATGTCATCCATTTCTACCATAAGCCAACTCTGGCTTATT
Source organism: Sminthopsis crassicaudata (assembly GCF_048593235.1). NCBI lineage: Eukaryota > Metazoa > Chordata > Mammalia > Dasyuromorphia > Dasyuridae > Sminthopsis > Sminthopsis crassicaudata. The sequence continues at coordinate 253,574,043 of NC_133618.1, forward strand.
TATTACCCACTCACTAACCAGCCCTACACACTCCATCCCTTACCTCATTGGGCCCTGAATCATTAGCTGCTATCTCCTATCCTTTAAATTTTTTGATTGTGTATGTTCTTTCCATTATCTCCTCCCCAATTTACCTATAGGTTCACTAGAGGCAAGAATTAGGTATTCTCCTCTTTTGATATTCCTTAGAAAACCAGGAGATAGTAGTATGAATAAAAAATCCTAGGCTTTGAAGACAGGTTATTTGAGTTCTTCAGCCAATTTCCCTCACCAGCATTTATTTCCCTCTTCTCTCCCTTTCTCTCTTTTTCTTCTCTGAACCCTGCCCCTTCTCTCAAACTCCCTCTCCTTCCTAATTTTAGGTTATACCTCTAATCTGTGGTCTCTCTTCCTCAAGCCTCTCTCAATCCATTTTATATTCGGCTAAAAAAGTGATTTCCCTAAAGCAGAAGTCTGACCATGTAATCCCCCCAACCAAAAGGTTCTAATAGCTCACTATTATTTCCAGATCACATACAAAATTCTCTTTAAATTTTCCTGGCCTCCTTCAAGTTGAAACTGAAATCCTACCTCCTGCAGGTGGCCTTTTCCAGTCATCCCAGTTGTTTCTCCTCTGACATTACCTTCCATCTACATCGTATATATTGTAGGCATCTACCTGTATGCATATTGTCTCCCCCATTGGAAGATAAGCTTCTGGAAACTGGGACTGTTTTTTTAATCTTTATATTTCTATCACTTAGCACAGTGTTTGGTACATAGCAAGAGTTAAATAAATGCTGGTTTATTAACAAATCCCTCAAACTGTCATGTTATTTAGTTTTTCTGAGCTTTAATTTCCTTATCTCCATATACATAAACTTAATCTTCATTGCTTTATTGTTTGTATAGGTTAATAATGCTGATGGTGTGATTCTATCAAAATGCAGGGTTTTTTGAAAATGTGTTTGAACCTGGTTCAGCTTTTGTGTGTTCTCAGTTTATTGCAGACATTTTAAAATTTTCCCCCTAATTTCTTCCTTACATAGGAATATTTTTTTTCTTTTGCATGAATAAAAGAAAAATTTGTAAAAACTCCAAAAAAAGGAGAGGGGATGGTGGTGGTGGTGTATATGCTAGAATTCTTCTAAGCTCAAAATCTGTACCAGTAGCTAAAACTTGAAAGTAATGAGAAAAATGATTACCAAGCAATGATTTAGGAATATTCAGATTTTTTGCCTTTTCATTTCAAGACTTCAGTCTCTGAAGGTTGTTAACCTTCTCCCCTATATAGACCCCGCACAGGAAGGGCAGCCATTGTGTTCCACTCTGGTTTGGGGTGACAGTAAATTCTTTGAACAGATTGTCCAAGGTTAAGGCTGACTTTAGAAGTAAATGACATAATCAAAATTTATTTTGAATCAGTTCATCCCCTCATTTTAATATTCATTCTCTTGTTAATCATTAACCAATCAGAATTGATTGCCACCCCTCACACTCTCCCCTCTAACCCAACCCACCATGATTGTCTTTGATCTAAGAGACAGGTGATGATCCTCCTTTTATTAAAATGCTGGCATTATTAATAAAATGACTAAATTACTCAACAATTATGTTAGTCAAACCTTTTTAAACATCATGGTATTATATAAATGTCAAAGTGTATTATGTATGTTTTCTGACTCTCATAACAACTGTATAAGTAGATCCTATAGATATCATCATCCCTGTTTTACAAATGAGAAAACTGAGGTTCAGAGGGGTTAAAAAGCTAAAAACTATAGTTACATAGCTGGTCAGAAGCTGCATGTGAATTCAGGCCTTGCCAACGCTGGGACCAGCACTCTGTCCCTTGCAGCAAACCACTTCTCTGGTCCTAGCCCAGAGCTGACTGTTGGACTGGGAGTCAGAATATCTAGGTTCAGATCCACCTCTGCCATTAAACTGATGTATAACCTTGGACAAGGAACTTTATTTCTTGGAGGTTGTTTTCTTCATCCAACTGATGGAAAAGGATAGGGTTTGGACTTGTGGTTCCATTAGTATAGAGATTTCCCAGGTGAGGAAATGACTTGCTCTGTAAAGTCTCAGGTAGCTGCCTAGAATAATGGCAGACTAAGATGCTTGGTGAGGGGCACACAGCCTGGATATGCCAAAGATGGGATTTGAATCCAGGGTTTCAGGATTTTAAGGCAATTCTCTCATACAGACTCACCTAGTGAATGGGGAAAAGTTATCAAATTCTAAAATTCTATGAACGTGTCCAACTGAATGTGTCCCGGGAAAGGCTTGTTCCTTGCTGGAAAGGCCCCAGCATAGTACAGATAAAATAGTGTAGTTTAAACAAAAGGGCACTGAATTTAAAAACCATAATCTGCTGATGGGATTAACTTGAGCACATCACTGAACTATATAGTTTTACTGACTCTCCAGTTTCACCCCTACAAAGTGAGTGGATTGAACTAGATGACCTCATTGGTCACTTGCGGATTTAACTCACACAGCATCTTAAATATAAAACGTAATTCTCTAGATGAGGGGCTTTAAGTATGAAGTTATTGCATGAAGAGACCACCAGCTAGTCCATCTTAAATATAAGATGCAATTCTCTAGAAGAGGGGCTTTAAGTATGAAGTTATTGCATGAAGAGACCACCAGCTAGTCCATCTTAAATATAAGATGCAATTCTCTAGAAGAGGGGCTTTAAGTATGAAGTTATTGCATGAAGAGACCACCAGCTAGTCTGTGGTTGGGAACAAGTGAAAAGAAAGATCCTGCTGCCAGGAACCTGAATCTTGGACCAGGTCATTGTTCTTCTCCTATGGATACCAAGGGGGAAGAGCAGGAGCAGGGGTGGCAGGGGGAGGGAGGTGGGTGTCAGCCCAATTAAGCAAATTGCATTATTTATCAAAATGTCAGCTTAATGCAAATGGACAGGATGGCAGATGATGGCACAACAGGAGTCTGGCTGCAGCTTGCTGTGTTGGTTATAGAACAAGAAAGTTATTTTCCTCTTGCTGTCTCTGTCTCTGTGTGTGTGTGTGTGTGTCTCTGTCTCTCTGTCTCTGTCTTTCTCTTTCCCTTTCTCCCCCCTTTCCTCTTCTACATCTCCTCCCCTTAATATCCAATTCTCACTAATTCCATCTTTGTAACATCTCACTTCTATCCCTTTCTCTCCACCTTTATGACCACCATCCTGGCTCAGATCCTTACCACTTCTTGCCTGAACAACAGCCTCCTAAATGGTCTCCTCACACAGAAATCAGCTATTTTAGCTCCCCTATTCAAAAATCTTTGGTGGTTCCCTCTTCCCTTGAAGAAAGGCTACAAAACCCTCCTTGGGATTTAAAGTACTTCAGTGATTCCAGCCTAACTTTATTTTGTATTCTTTTACCTTCGTGTCACTTCCTCGTGTCGGGAATGCACTCACTCTCTCTTTATTTCAGCCTCTTGGAACCTTTGTTTCCTTTAGGCTCATGTACTACTTCCAGTGAAGAGCCTTTCCTAACCATTCTCACTGTCACCATTTTCTGTCTTTCATAAATTATCATATAGATTAACACATCATCATCAATAAATGATAGGACAGGGATTTTTTTTAATATATCTTTGTTTCCTCAGCAGCTAACACCGTATCTTGTATGTAGCAAGTGCTTAATAAATGCTTGTTAAATTGGAGCTAAATTAAAATCCCCATCAATAAATTTTTTATCTTTTTAATCAGTACAAAATTATTCTAACAATAATTTTTAAAAGTTTACTTAGGGCAGCTAGTTGATGTAGTGGACAGAGCCCCAACCCTGAAGTCAGGAGGACCTGAGTTCTAATTTGGTCTCAGACACTTAATACTTCCTAGCTGTGTGACCCTGGGCAAGTCACTTAACCCCAATTGCCATGCCCCAAAAAAAAGATAAATAAAAGGAGTCAACTGATGCTTCAGGAGCAGGAGATTCACACAGTCAGAACTGTGCTTTAAAATATCAATTAGGATATTATATGGGAGATAGTTTGGAAAAGGGGAGGAAATAGAGTCAAGGAGACCAATTATTTGGCTATTGCAAAAGCCCTGATAAAAGGCCTGAGCTCAAGTATAGCTGTGTGAATGGGGAGAAAAGAAATGTCTAGGTCTTGCACTTCTATCCACAAAGTCTTCTAGTGCTTTTGTATGTAGTTTGTCTGGGCCTGGTAACTTGAAGTCACTACAAGATACATTCTTACCATCTCATTTGCCTTCCAAGTCAATGCTTTATTAACCATTTTTGTTCTAACCTTCTCAGCTTGAGCATTCTCCAAATAGAAAAAAATAAAAGTAAAATAAATAAATTTCAACATTTCAAAATGTGTTCAAAGTCATTTCTGGAGATTCTAAGTGCCTGGAGACAAATACTACATAAGAGGCTCTATAAAGCCTGCTCTCCGGAGTAGAATTTGCAAATCTTTAAATATCAGAGCCGGAAGGAAAGATTAGATAGTAGATATCTGTGACTAAATAATCTCTAGTTCTTTGCCCACCATTAAGACTACAAAGGATTGATGAACACAGAAAGGTGATGACTTCATCTGCAGAAAGACAGAGACATTTTTGGACATGGCCAATGTAGGAATCTGTGTAGCTTGACGAGTATTCTTTGTAAAGAGTCTCCCCTCCTTTTATGAGGGGGAGGGGCTGAGGCCTGGGAAAGCTTAAAAAGGCCATGATCCCCCGAACTCCCAGGCCATTGCCAGTCATCTTGACCTATGACTTTCCATTGAACTCCAATGATGGGAGGAGAGAGAAGGTTGATGACTTTGCACTCACTTATTCTCTATTCCCTTTCAAGTCGAGACATCACCCTCCTGATATTATTGGCTCTCTTCAAGAATAAAGGATGAAGTGCAAGGGTGGAGGAGAGGGAGAAAAAATACATATATATTCACTGAAAAAAAATTCATTTAAAATATATTGTATTTAATCTTTATTTGAATAATGGACACCTTTGGTGTTCTGATGAAGCCTATGAATCCCCTCTCAAAATAATGTTTTTCAATGCATGAAATATATAGCATTACAAAGGAAACTAATTCTATTGAAATATAGCTATCAAATATTTTAAAAAACAAATTCACTGATCCTGTTTCTAATGTTGTGGATTCCCATATTAGAAACTGTCTAATTTAATCCCTGATTCTGAGACAAGGAAACAGGTCCACAGTGTTAAAGTAATTTACTTGCCCAAAGTCACAAAGTAAGTAAATGATGGATCTGGGATTGCAACCCAGAGGACTCCAAGTACATTTCTTTTTCCACCGTAGCAAAGAATACCTTAGTTTACCAGGAAGAAAAAGACATTCTATATTTGAGATTTATAGAAGGAAGAGTTCCTCACTATGTAGATGAAGAAACTAAAACTCCTAAAGGATAAGAGACTTGTGGGATTATAATCCAGGCCCTCTAACTCCTCCACTGCTATTTAAAAAAATGTTTTACTGAAATGTTTACTTTTTTTACACTACAATCAATCTAAACAATTCCTCCATTCCCATTCATAGTGTGTTCCCTTATTTAAAAAGATAAATAAAATTACATATAGCAACCCAACTAACAAGGGTATAGACCATTCTGCACCCATAGCCTATGACTTCTGTATGAAAAGACTCTAAAAGCAACAGTTATCAATGCATTTGATCTGAGTTCTGCTGGCTTTTATCTATCATCTGTTACATTCATTTCCATTACTGAAAATTAGCTCAGTTTTTATCACCTTATCAATTCATAAAGGTCTTTCTGTATTCTTTTAAAATTTCTCATTCTCATAGTCCAATGATATTTTGTTGTATTCAAATACTACAACTTGTTCAATCATTCCTTACTTATGGTATCCTAGTTTTTTCTCCCAAGTTTCCAGTTCTTTTTGCCACTAAAAAATGAATTGCTTTGAATATTTTGGTATCTATAGATCCTTCTGTTTCTGAGAAAGAAAGATAAAAAGAAATGGATAATTTGGTAATTTCTATGGAATAATTCCAAATTAATGCTATATTGTTACACTAATTTACACATTTACCATATGTCATGGTCTCTACTGACTTCCATCTTTTACTATTTTTGCCTATTTGATGGATGTGAGAAGATACCTAAAAGTTGTTTTCATTTACATTTCTCCTATTAATGATTTAGAGCATTTTTCATATGGTTGTTGAATGCTTGGCTGAGAAAATAAATTAACCAGATCTGCAGGGGCTTAAAAGTAGCTAAGCAATGGATGAACTCCATAACTTGAATAGGATGTCTCCCTCTGGGTTCATTGCTGCTAAATGTCATGGTTAGTGAAGGAAGAGAAATCTCCTCTTCTCTTCTGCCCAATCCCTTGAAGAACCCTTCTCTACTTTGTATCTTCTGTATATACTTTTCTTTTCATGTTTCTCCCACTAGAATGCTACCTCCTTGAGGTAGAGACTATTTTTGCTTCTCTCTGCATCCCTAGCTCTTAGTAGGTCTGGCATTTTTGTTGTTCTATCCATCAAGTCCATCTCTTTGTGACTCCATTTGAAAGATATTGCAGCAGTTTGCCATTTCCTTCTCCAGTTCATTTTACAGATGGGGAAACTGAGGTAATGGGATTAAGTGGTTTGCGCAGGGTCACACAGTCAGTAAGTATCTGAGTCCCTGATGCTCTATACACTGTGCCTGGCACTAGTAAGTACTTAATAAATATTTTGCTGATTGACTAGCTTGGGAAAATTCAACCATTCTTCTTTTCCTCTTCTTGACTCATCAGTTGATTCAACAAAGAGATGTTCACACTTTATAAAAGAATCGTTGACTATGGCTAACCTTCTTAATTACTGAATTACTGACTAAATGGGGTTAGTGGGAAAGTAGGGAAGAAGCCACCCTCCCCCTCCTTAAATATTTCTTTTCAAAGATATTTCCAGTTCTTTTTCTACTGTATCCCATTGTGATACAGGAATATCCCATTGCCACCAGGAAAGGCTTCAGGCAGAAGGGAGGATCTGTGCTGAGTTATGAAGGAAGCCAAGAGGCAAAGATGGGGAAGGAGATCCTTCCAGGCAAGCACAACCAGTGAGTGAAAAAGCCCAGAGCTTGGAAGGGGAGTAAGGGTGAGACAACTCAACAGCCCGAAAAGGGCTCTTTCTGTAGGGGGCTGATGGGTGCACATGCTGGCATATAAAAGGCCTGTAATGGCTGATGAACAAATTATTGCCATGGATGACCATGGTGCTCTTGATATTGAAGAGACTGAAGCTTGTAAAGAAATAGATATAGCTACGATTGATGTCATTGCATTTTGTAGGGGAATACTTGTAGCCATCTTCCTGGGACTAATGCTCTGAGAAAGGTGGTTCTACCTTATTACAAAATAAATTTTGTAATTTATTGATTGTGTAACAGTGCAAATGCTGTTCCAGATACAAGGGCTTCTTGGAACAGAGAATCGGGTCTCAGTCTCCCCATCTGTAAAATGAGGGATTTGGACAAGATTATCTCTAAGTCTTCTTCCATCACTCATATTCTTAATATATGACTTCATGCTGGGAAACTGCCTTTTTGGGCCTCCACTATTGAACAGGGCTCCAAGTCTCAATCCGTGTTTCCCAGGCCTGCTCATTTAATCATCATGTCCGGAATCCGACCTACCGCATAAGAGCAAGATCTTATGGAAAATGCAAACCAGCGTGACAGGTAGATATTCATTTTGTTGCCTGCTGGGCTCCAGTCTGATCCCCCACTTTGGTGATAAGACCAGATCTTAGAATTGTGCAATAGATAATTGCTAGGCTGTGCTCCCAATGGGCAGTGATAAACGACTAATCACCAAGAGGCTACTCTCCCCCAGAGGAAGTACATACCAGAGACAGCTCTCCTCACATGGCTACGGTCAATATTTTTTAAATTCTCTGGGGCTCAATAAACCTACTCCATACATTTCCCTACTTCCTTTCTGCCCAGTGGAAGAGATTTCCTCTTAAGTTTTCCCAAAGGGACAATGATGTCCAAAGGAGATAGCTCGGGTCATCATCTTGCATTCCTGTGCATGTTGGAGGTAATATGGCATAATGGAGTGAGCATTATTTTAATGGCCACCTAACTGCTGACTGTCCTGTGACCTTTGGCAAGACAGTTAATCTTAAGAGTTAGTTTCTTAATTTATAAAATGGGGTTCATAACAGCTTACACAATTGATTTAGAGATACTTCAAAGCATTATACAAATGTGACAAGGTAAGCTCTTTGCAAGCAGGGATTGTTTCATTCTTGGTCCCTGTATCCCACAATCATTGCCATCAAGTAAGCACTTAAAAAATACTTGTTGATTGATGCTACCATGACAATAGACATCCTAGAAGATAATCCTATTTTCTGTTGTCTCCTCCCTTTCCCCCTCCAAACAAAATTGCTTTCAATGTTTTCTGCTTCTACTAATTTTTTTCTAAGTGACAAATTTTTATTAAGCACCTACTATGTGCTAAATGCTTCAAAGAAGCTACAAAGAAAGGCAAAAAAAAATCATGTCTGTTCTCAAGGAGTTCAATCTTCTGAGAAAGTTAATAATATAAATAAGAATTGGGGAGGGTAACTGAGCCTTACTTTCTCCATCTAAAATACAGAATGTTAATATTAGTATTACCCACCTCACAGGCAGAAAGAACTATTATATAAATGTTAACTATCATTATTGTTGCTGGGGGGAAAAAACCCAAGCTATTTTCAAATCCTTTAAACGACTGATGGTATACAAATAATGTCCTAATAATAAATCCTACTTGTCTGGACATCAAAGTCCAATAAAAAAACTACAATTAGTCAACTTTATTAGCCCAAACCTACTTGAAAATAACACTGCAATTCTTTGAAAATAGTTTGCAATTTAGACCTGTCACTAATTTAGACAGGTCTTACTCTAATTAGTCTGAATGAATCAAGCTGGACTAAAATTTGCATGTAAATCACAGAAGGCCTCTAACTCCTTATTTGTCTCTGTATCTCCCACAGAGCCTAACACAGAACTTTTCACACAGCAGGCATGCTCCATAAATATTGCTGAACAGAATGCCCAGCTACCCTTCGTTCCCATGTTTCTAGCCCTAGTTGTGGGAAGACGGCTCAATAGTAGGATGCACCCAGCCTTAGCTCCAGCCATGGGAAGATGTCTCAGTCGGATTAGCTGGCAGAGCCTGGGACACGCAGGAGTCAGGGAAGAATACGCTAACTCAGCCAAGCCTAAAGGCGCTGCAGATGGGACCTTTTCCCACCCAGCTCAGAGAGTAGGATCTAAAGCCACAGAACAAAGTGCTCTGGTGTCTGGTGGGTTTTTCCAGCAGCTTGAGAGATGCATCCCAGTTAGGGCAACTGGCTTCCAACTAACTAGGGGATGGAAAATGGAAATCACAAGAACAGTATGAGGTAGGAAGGGAAGAACAGGAAGTGCTTATCACTGAAAAACAAAATTTCTAACTTAGAAGGGGCCTCTGAGGCCATCCAATCCAAAGCTCCCAGAACAAGAGTACCTTCTAGAATATTCCTGACAAGTGGCTATCTAGCATTTTTTGAAAGCTATATAAACATAAATTATTATTATTATTATCACTAGGGGGAAAAAAACCTTATTTTCAAATTCTTTAAATGACTATATCAGCAGTATCCAATTGCATAAAATAATGTCCTACTAATAAATCCTACTTATCTGAACATCAAAATCCAACAAAAGCTAAAATTTGACAACTTCATTAACTATTGAAATTATAATTGAATTTCTTTGAAAATAGTTTGTAATATATTCCTACATGTTTAACATGTATTGGACTACTTACCATCCAGAAGAGGGCATGGGGGATGGGGAGAGGGGATTGAAACACAAGGTTTTACAAGAGCTAATGTAGAAGAATTATCCAGACATATGTTTTGAAAAATTAAAAGCTTTTCTAAGGAAAAAAAGAAAGAGAAAAAATAGTTTGTAATCCTGACTTCATGCTAACTTAAACACGTTTTAGTGGAGTTATTTATTTAAATTGGAATCAAAGGATAGAAAGTCATGTTTGTTTTTAAGTTCTCCAACAGATTTCCCTCTCACACACTGCCATTTCTGACAATCCTAATCACTTCTAGGTAGCTCTATTTATTAGGATCATTGATCTGAAGCCAAAAGGAACATCAGCTGACATTAGTCAACCTCCTCTTTTTTACAAACAGAAAAGTTAAGAGCCCTGCTAGAAATTACCTCGGGGGTGACCAGCCTCAGAGACAGAATCTGAAAGTAGGAGCTTTGACTTCAGAACCAGCATTAGAAAAGTTATCCTTCCACGGGGGCCAAAGTCTGCCTTTCTTTAATTTCTATTCCACAGTTCCCAGCTCTGCCTTCTGAGGACAAGCAAAGTAAGTGGATCACCCTTAACTTTCTGGGAGCTAAGGACAGGTTTTTGGCTGCTGGCATAGCCTGGCCAAAAAACCCTAAAACAAACAAACAAACAGAATCTGGCCCCACAGCTCTCCATGTGTGATAAGCAGGTGACTGGCAAGCTGGTGCCCTGATTCCCACGTTGTATTTTCATTAAGGGGTGCCAGATGGCATTTGGGGCCACAGCTCCCATATCACTTCAGTAGGCAGCAGAACAGGGAGGCTGACACATCAGTCACAAATCTTTAATTCACCTAGAGAGAAGGTAAGGGGGTGAGAGATTGACAGGTTTTTTTGGGGGGGCGGGGAAGTAGACAGGAATCATAAAATGTAACATCCAAATGAAATCCTCCTCCTCATCTTGGAATGAAGTCTGGCACTTGAGTCTGTCTGATGCCCTGTCCCTGAAGCAGGTGCCTTGGTGTCCAGCAGCGACCACGGGGTGGGGGTGGGGGGAATGACCCCTCTGCCAGGCACCAGCAGGGCCCACACACTAACTAACTGACAGAAGTTTTCTAAGTTATTAGTCCTGTGACAAACCACGGGCTGGAAGGGAGAATGAAGAAGCAAACTTTTACGGGGATCGGAGCAATTTTGGCACATGGCTAGGGCATCTGCGCTATCCCCCTCTGACAGGCCTAAGGGAATGGAGCTGTAACTCCTCTGGTAAAGAAAGGATGCTTGTGGAGATAAAGGAGCCTGGTACGGGAGAGGCCGGATCCTAGAACAGAAAGCACCATCCCTATGTAAACAGTGTTCTCCAAACCGCAGCTCAGACTTCATTAAGTTCAGATTTCTAGGTCTTGCGAAGGGAAGGTAAAAGGAAAACGGGTTCAAATCCAGTCTCTGTGTGAAGTCGGGAAAGTCACTTAACCTCCTTAGAGAGGTTACAATTTCCTCATCTGTAAAATCAGGAGGTTCTGCCTTATGGCCCCAGAGGTCCATTCTCGTCTTAAATCTGTAATCTTAGGATGATTTAACATCTATTGAAGAGTTCGAGGAGAAAAAAAGAGGACCCATGACCTTCATTCTACCCTTTGACTGACAATAACTCGTTAAGCCTGGTATTTGCATTCTGGAACAAAGAGTTGGCAGGGAGTGTCAGGTTCTAGTCCGTTTGAAAGGACTGTGTTTTGAATAGAAACACAGATGCTAAACCCCACTCTACTTATGGCTGAGCGTGTTCTCCCAGGGTCACCCCACAACGAGGCTTCTCCATGGTGCCCAGCCAGAGCCTGGGAGCCTGGGAAACCAAGCTGGGCGAGGGGGAGGGGCAAGCCGGCTTCCCCTCAGGTTTGGGCTGTCTGAAGCCGGGACACCCGAGGCCCGACGGAGGGAGCGAAGCCGAAAGCTTATGGCAAAGAAGGGCCAGGCGGAAGTGTATTTCACAGGTAGAATACAAGACAGCAATCCGATGGCCCACAGAGGCTATGGCAGGGAGACTAAGCTCGTCAGGGAGGCCAGGCATTTATTTTACCCATCTGGAACGTTACACGCCCTGCTTTCAGAGCTGAGCAACGTTCAACCACTGCACTAACGTCAGGCAGTAACAGCCCTAAATGAAGGCCCAGATTAAATTAGAAACTGGGTAGAAATGGCAAATCATTTCAGACGAGGTTAGTGGGAAAGAAATAGATTACAAAAGATACTCACAAACCCCAAGTGAAACTGAGGCAAGAAAATGGAGCCTGGATTATGTCTCACTGAACAACCATGAGCAAGCCCCTGCCCCTCTCCAGGCCTCTGGGTTGTTTTTTTTTAATCTGTTAAAATATATGTTAAATCCCATGTAAGTATACATAGTTATACAATAATCTTGCTGCACAAGAAAAATCAGATCAAAATGGGAAAAACTGAGAAAGAAAACAAAATGCAAGCAAATAACAACCAAAAGTGAGAATGCTCTGTTGTGGCCCATACTCAGTGGCTCGCTTCATCACTTCTATTTATTTGTAAAAAAAGGGGGTTCCAATTAAGTACTCTCTAAATTCCCTTCAGCCTCTAAGATTCTATGATTAAATTCTTCTAAAACCAAAGATGTAATCTTGTTTGGCCCTTGGTTCCCTGTAGGTTAAAAATTATATTTCCACAGAAATGCTTAAAATTACAAAAATAGCGCCACCCCTGTGTGCTTTGCACAAATGGATATATATTTGTATATGGATATGCATATTTAATTTTGGGTTACTACAGGTTCAAAGTGGATGAGCAGCATGTTCAGAGAACCATTATCTGAGTCATGAAGTCCTGAATTCAAATCCCATTTCTGAACCAAACTGGCTGTGTAATCCCCAACAAGTTACTTAGTGTATCCAGGCAATTCTCCAAGGCTGTATGTTGCAGAGTAGCTGCATGACACAAATAAATGAACGAATGAATAAAATTCCTTGTTTGGTACTGAGATTTGTGCAGAATTCTTCAGTCATTTGCTAAAAAAAAAAAAAAAAAAAAAAAGGTCTTTTGCCATCTCAGGAATCTAGAGCCTGATTACATATGGACTGAGTAATGTGATTTATACTGGGGAAGCTATAGTCTTACCAAGCCACATGTGCTTGTGAGTGTACACACCCCCCCACGCCCCCCTAAACCTTGTTATTTCTCTTTAAATTAAAGATGAACCATGTCTCAAGGTTCCTATGTCCCTTTTCAGAAAATGTAGCTCACATGTCTTGTTTCCTATTATCCAACAAAGCAAAAGCCTCACCACCAATATTGACATAACATTATTTGACTGGTTTTCTTTTCTTCCTCAACCCAATCCATACTGCATAAATTAATGTATTAGTTTTCCCAAAAACACACTTTCCTTATGTCACTTCTCTTCAAAAACCTCCAAAGGCCCTCAATTTCCCATAAAAAAAGTTCAGACACTTTAGCCTGGCATTCAAGGCCCTTCATAATCTGACTCCAATCTACTTTATATGCAAATACTCCTCAGAGTCAGAGCCATAATTTTCAATAATTTCATCTAGGGAAAATGGCAGGATAGTGAGTAAGGAGGGTGAGGATGGGAAAATGAAGAGGATCACCTGGTTTATAATCTGGAGGAAGTAAACCCAATGCAGGGGGCAGAGATGTGGCCAGCAGAAAACAGAAGTGGTACCTCAAATCACCCTGACATTTATACTTTGCTACAAGTGTAACTATTGAGGGGAGAATATGCGTCACTGTCACTACTGCGCAGAAGAGACAGCTGGTGAAAGAAGCTAAAGGAGACCAAGATGCTGAGGACAGATCACAGGAAGGGAAGGAAGTATCCTTAGAAAGATACTGGTTACACCCTCTAAATTTTTTATCCTGCAGCAAAACCCCAACTTAACACCCTAGTTACTCTCTGTATAACATGAACAGTCATTTCAGCCAAACCAGATCTTCTCTCTTGTATTCAAATATATCAAGTCCAATCCCATTTTAGTTTTTTCCCCCTGAGGCAATTGGGTTTAAGTGATTTGCCCAGGGTCACACAGACATTTTATTTCTTTTGTTCATACTATAAATCGTAGGATTTGGAGAAAAGGTCCAACGCCTCTTTCTTTCTTAATTATTACCCTTAACCATTACCCCTGCTCAGACCTAACAGGTAATACTGAACAGAGTGAATTTTCCTGGCCTTCCATATAATGCTTTGCCATGGCTGAGTAGTTGGATGGTTCAGACTGGGGCATATTAGCTTGCTTCCTTTTTTGTGTTTGTCAGATATTATGTAAGACAAAACACACCAAAAAAAACCTTCAGCTTTAGATTTAGGTATTTTAGGGTTTGGTTTATTCACTAACAGCCTGGCAAATGTGTGTCCCCCAGTAGCACTTACTCATTCTTGTGATTCGGGCCCCACACCTTTTCTGCAGCTCTCCAAGAATGTCTCAAAGGCCAGAGCAGGTCTTTTTTGGCACAATTTTGCCCTTACTAGAGTTGCAGGCCATCTGGATGGTCAGCAGGTGTAAAAAGCAAGATGTTGGGGTGTTACCCTGACAAAAGAGGCAAATCACCCAAACTAAACATATTTGGAAAAAAAGCAATCCGGGTCACATACTTAATCAAATTCATGAGACAACTGTTTTTTCTGTTTTCTTTTGCCTAAATTAATCCACAGTGCTGTTGGTGAAGGACTCCATCCCCTAACATAGGACATCCCTGATGATCCAATATTCACCTTTTATGTTTTTTACTGATCTTCTCTATCCAATACAGCAGAATAAACAAGACAAATTGCATCAAAGATCACCTGCTGCACTACCAAACACTGTATTGAAGATGCACAAGGTGCACCTCATTAGTAATAGATATGTACTTTAGAAAAAAAAATATGTTAAATTTTATAAAGTAGACCACAAGGGAGCTCACTATTTAGCATAGAGATTCTGTGGGGTAATACAGAGAGTGCTGGACTTGGTGATAATAAAGAATGCGGGACTTCAAGGACACATAAATCAGGACTTCTTAAACTTTTTCCCCTGACGACCCCTTTTTTGATTCAGAAATTTTTAGGCGACCCCACGTATGTAACATATATACAAATCAAACATTCTGATAATAAATCACAAAAGTTTATTTTTAAAATAATTCTTTGGTTTACCATTTATTAAAAATGAAAGTAAATCCGCACACTAATGAAATGGATGTGCTTATTTATTTTTACATAAAAATTAATTTTGGCAGAATATCTGATACCTTTTATTGTTCCAAATTTTTCATGACCCCCACATTCAATTACTTGGGATTATAGTCCACAGTTTAAGAAGCTTTAATCTAGGGCTGTTCTCATTTTAAAGATGAGGAAACTGAAACTTTGAGAGAAAGTGTCTTTAGAGTCACATAAGAAAAGACAGAACCAGAATTTGAATCCACATTTTCTGACTCAAAATCCAACCTCATTATCTGGATCCTGGCTCTGAGGCTTATTCTCTGTCTTTAGTTCTCTGTTTCTTCACCTACAAAATGTCCTACTTTATGCTATGGGGTTGTTGTGAGGGAAGCACAACAAAAACTTGTCATCAGTAAAAGCTTTATTAATTTTAGAAAAATTTTTCTAAATCAAATATTTTTGATGACAGAATAATTTACTTTTCAATTATTTGTAGAGTAAGGGCAGATTTTCACTTTTTCAGTTCTCTTAAAGGAAGCCCCACCTATGCTGGACTCACATCCAATTAGCAGGAACACCAAGGTTAGTTTGCATTTTACAATATACCTGAATGGAATATTGGGTTTTTTTTTCCTTAAAATAGCCTTAGTAATTTTATTTTGGTAATAGTAAAATTATAAAAGAGGATTTATTGGAACAAGATGGATATAATAAGAATCAAATGGGATGACAGCTGTAAAGTGCTTAGTACAATGCCTAGCATGTGAAAGAAACTTAATAAATGCTTATTCTACCCATGCATCCATAACAAGAGCTTCTGGGGAAAAGTCATACCCTACATCAGTGAAAATGACACAAAGTCTTGAGATCTCTCCTTTTGCTCCCCATAGTTCTTTGGAGAAAAATTATAAGCCATCATAGCTACAGTTTGTATTCATGTAGTGCTTTAAAGTTCAAAAAGTGCTTTACATATGCTACCTCATTTGATCTTTATAACATTAGGAGGGAAGTGTTATTATTATCCCAGTTTACAGATGAAGAAACTGAATTTGAGAAAAGTGAACCTGCCTAAGTCATGTAACTAAAATGTAAGTTAAAATTTGAACTCAAGGCTTCTTTCCTCCCAGTCCAGCCTAACCTACACAGAGTCTCATTATTTTGCTCATTTTAAAAGACAGTTATAGTCTATAAAAAAGCACTGGATCCGGAGTCAAGAAAATCTGAATTCAAATTTAGCCTCACTTACTAGCTATGACCTGGGCAAGTAATTTTAACCTCTATGTGCCTCAGTTTACCCAACCCTAAAATGGGAATGATAATAGCACCTAGATCCCAGAGTTGTCATGAGGTTCAAATGCAATAATATTTATGAATTACATAGTACAGTGCCTGACACACAGTAGGGGCTTAATAAATGCTTGTTTCCTTCATCTCTTCTTTATAAATATTTTATTTAAACCACAGACACGCCTGATCTCCTGGAGGCCTCAATCATAATCATAATCCAATTGTTTTCCAGAAGCCAAGTTGTATCCCTGATAAATCTGCTATCTCCCCCCACCCCAGGGCAACCAGAGCAGTGTCAGTCCAGCAGTTAGTGGACAACACTATGTCTCCCTCGTGCCCAAGGTCAGCTACTCAGATCTCTCTCCAAACCACATTTCACTATCTTACCTTTGATTAAGTAGAGGAGGGGGCTCTGAAAGCTTTCGCTAAATGCCCCCCTCTTCCATTAGCATCCATTACTTGTAAGGGGCTGAAAAATTCTGTTACAATAATCATAAACAGTATTCTTGTTAATAACGATAATAATCAAGATAGCAAAATGAGATCTTGGCAGCCAAATAGATCCCAGTTGGGGGCAGGGGAAGGGGGATGGTGAGAGAAGATGAATTCATGTGGGAAATCTGCTGGAATCACTGTATTCCCCCATCCCCCACTCTGACTGCTTTTAAGAAGCTCTCCCTGCTGAATATATGTATTGTTAAGTAGCACTCTAAGGCTATTTCAGCCCAAAAAGAAAGCTTATTTTCTATTACAAGCCTTAATGCCAAATAACTGATCCATGCATCTAAGGGTTCTCTCCTCCCTTGGGGAATCATACATTTAGTAACCACCTCATTAGACAAAGAAGGCTTTCCATTATGGATTCTAGATAAATAATAAACATGCATGGGGCCTGAGTTTATTATTAAAAGGAGGCTCAAATAATTTGTGTTATGTGAGCAACCCCAGCTTTTGTACAAGGTAATAAGAGATGAATGTGGAGGCAGACTCCCTCTGCTGTGGAATGGGGAAGAGCCATAACTTTTATAGTGTCTGAAAATAGTGGAGGTGGAAGGGAATTCGGGGATAAAGTCCAATAAATCAATAAACAAGCTTATATTAAGTGCCTACTATGTATTATGCAGAATGCAAAGGAAAGCGTTCCCTTCCTCAAGGAGCTTACATTCTTCTCAGGGGAGACATCATGTACAGAGGTCAACAAACACAGATACAAAATAATCATTGAGGGTCTGTGAGAGAGCTGGGGTTAGCAGCTGAGGGGAGCAACCAAGGCTTTATATAGAACTACATACTGAGGGAATCTAGGGTCTGTCAGAGGCAGAGGAGAAAAGGGAGCGCATTGCAGATACAGGACCAGTCAGCACAAAGGCAAATAGGACATGGGGTACTGTGCAAAGAACAATCAGACTGGAGCGGACCATCCTGTCCACTCCACAAACACAGAGCGGAGACGAGGAAAGTGTCCCAGGGCCAGGGAGAATGCAGTATGGAGAAGGGCACTTATGTAGGGCTTTCATAGACCTTGCCAATGGCCCAGTGTGCACCCTGAGCTCTCTCTCAGGCTCAGCCACAGTGAAAGCCCATACTCCGGTGCCTTATCCACCATCACGCTGCCTTCTCCAAAGAGTCATGTGTATTTAGCACCTAATTGTGGAGAAGGGAGGGGACTTAAAGCCTGCTGTAGGATCTGGGAACTAAGCTGACCTCACAATCGAAGGTATGCACCAAGAGGTTGTACAAGCTTCCAAGGGTAAAACCAAACAGAAATAATGGTGCACAATCAGCATACACTAAGTATCTGAATGGTATAGATATGGTATAACATATATGTATGTATATGCATACATATACATAACAACAATGATATAACTAATGTCCTTTCACGTTGGAGGTCCCAGGAGTGAAACTGAAGAAAATCAGTTATTTAAATACACACATATTAAGGGTTTTTGTTGTTTAGACATTTCAGTTACGTCTGACTTTCCTTGGGGTTTTCCTGGAAAGGAAAGAGTAGTTTTCCACTTCCTTCTCCAACTCATTTTACAGATGAGGAAACTGAGGTAGACAGGGTTAGGTGACTTGCTCAGGATCACACAGTTATCTGAGGCCAGATTTGAACTTCTTGAAGTTGAATCTTCTTGACTCCTGGCCCCACACTCTGTCCACTGCTCTTTAAAATTTGAATGGCCTATCACTCCAAGTAGATTGCATATTAGTGCCCTTCATCCTCTCTGTAATCTATCCAAACTAACCTACCTGCTGCTCCTCATCCTTGATAATCCATCTCTTTGCCTTTACATGGATTATTCACCTTTTCCCTACCTCTCATCTCAATTCCTGGAATTCTTTCCTGCCTCTTAAAATTCCTGATTTCTAGGGTCAGTTCAAATGCTACTTTCTATATGTATTCCACATGTTGCCCTCCCCCCATTACTTTATATATATTGTATATTTACTTATCTATATATGTGTTATTCCACAGCAATAAAATGTAAGCTCCAGGGACTTTTGTTTTCACCTTGGTATCCACTGTTTTTAGCGTGATACCTGGCACGTAATAGGCATTTGATAAATGATCCATTAATATTATTCTTATTTTATAGATATCAGAAAATCTCTGAAAGACTATGGGATCCCCACATTTTTATGGCTAAACAATAATCAGCATTGAACCCAGGTCTAGCATTCTGTAGGACAGTCCTTACCATCCCACCTGTTTGCCACTGTTTGGGATCTAATGGAGTCACTGGGATGCTAAGTGACAAAGCCAAGATTGGAAGTCTGCTGTGTGCTAAGAATTGTACTGTCCCTATCTTTCCCCTTTGGATCCTCCCAATCAAAGGGGTAACAAGAGAGGGCATAAAAGCTTCCAAGGTCAAAACCAAACAGAAACTATAGGAAAAGGATCAATGATATATACTAATTAAGCATCTGAATAGGCAACAGCCTAGTTAATGTGCTTTCATGTTGGAGGGTTATTATAGAGGATGATGAGGGAAATCTAAAGACAATGCAAAGGAAGCTAAGGGAGACCAGGCATAAAGCCATTCCCATTAGGAATAAATGAATAGGGCAAATTCAGGGAACTCTATCAAACTTGACATCTTGTTCCCTACTTCAGCCGTTAACCCTTGACCTGGCTTCTCAGTAGCCCCTTGGCTTTTACTGTGGTCCAGGATTTGACCTTGCTTCAGCTCTAAGTATTACTTATTGCCTCTGGCCTGTCAACTCTGATTTGGATATTTGTGTATATCCACCCAAAAATTCAGCCCCTATCATCACAAGGAGCTTCTTGAATCTGATCCCCTTGCTATTCCCCAAAATGAAGGAGCAGGGAAGGAACGACCAGGGCATTGTATAGCATCTTATTTTATGTTGGAAATAACAGTGAAGACTGACCACTGAGAGTTTTCTGCTGCTGTGAATTCTGTGAGCAGTTTTATTAAAATGCTTACAAGTCTACATCCTAATTTTTCTTCATTTTGGCATTCTCTTTGGGCTTTTAAAAAAATCTGGTAAAAAGGAATGAATGAAAAGACCTAAAAGTTTAAAAAAGAACTTCAAGGTTATTTGGAAGGGAGATCCTTCAAGTTTACTGTTGATGTTACTAGGTTAAAAAAAAAAAAAAGGCCTCTGCGGGGGGTTGGTAGGGGTCTCAGACATAAGTTGAGGAAGTCTTTATTCTTGCTGTCAATACACTCAACAGATCATGACAAGATAAGAACTGAGGCAAATGAAATTTCTAACAGAAAGAGGCATTGTAATCCCAAAAGGTGCTGGCAACTGGTTATGCAAAGGACACCGGCCTTTCTTCCAGATTTTTAGTCCTTAACGCTCAGCCTAAGGGTGAATTTTAAAATGTTCTGGACCGAGTTTCTTACCTCATCACTGTAACAAAGTAAGAATCCTGGGAAATTTCTAAGTCCTTCGAATCC
This sequence comes from Sminthopsis crassicaudata, assembly GCF_048593235.1. Taxonomy (NCBI): domain Eukaryota; kingdom Metazoa; phylum Chordata; class Mammalia; order Dasyuromorphia; family Dasyuridae; genus Sminthopsis; species Sminthopsis crassicaudata. Next base: position 253,594,225 of record NC_133618.1, read on the forward strand.
AGCCTGGCTTCAGAATGGCAAAGTTCACCCTATTCTTTGGGGAGGAGGCTCCCAAGAAGAAATGCTTGGGGGTCTTTGTCTTGTATCTTAGTAACTAGAAAAGTCCCACGGTTGTCAAGCAAACTCTCCTTTTTATCCCCCTCCCTCTACTACATCAAATCCCAGTGACTTGAGAGCAGTGGTTGGTGTAAAGCAGGATGATGAACTGGTGAATTTAACCGACTTTGGCAACTATCTATTAGAACAATAGCCCATTCAAAGGCAGCCTTGGTACATTTTCAGTGTGTTGTCTGCCTGGCCAGAAAATAACTACCCAGCCACAGCCGGGATCCCAAGGACTGAGCCCAACATGGACAGGTAACACAGAAGTAAGTAATGAGTCCAAAGGAGCAGAATCCTTATCACTTACTCTTTCAGTGAATTACAAGTCACATCTTCAGTAGCTTTGAATTATTTCTTAACTCATTGCTTAAAGACTTCTGAAATTAATGTTAGTGACTGACAATTTAAAAATAGACTTCCTAAGTGAGTCAGATTTCTGAGGCTAAATTTTTTCATGCCTACCTTTGGTCAATTACTTAATGATTTGAGAGAGAGATGACTCCCAAATCAGTATCTCTAGTCCCCACTTGTAATACATTACTCCAGTCCTGCACTTCCAACCACATGCATCTCTATATTTACATCCACCTGGCACCTCAAATTCAACATACTTAAACTCATTACAACAAACTGTTTAATTTCAAGTCTCCCTGCTGCTCGTGGCAACAATTTAGACTGGAATAGCAGAATTGTTCATAGGATGACTGGAAACCAGAGACAACTCTGACTCCTTTCTCTTCTTCACTCAGCTCTTCCCCACAAATAAACAAACAATCTGTTACTAAGTTTTCCACCACTACTCCAGGTCAGGGTTTTATTATAGCATATCAAAACTGTTGGAATACCTTCCCTTACCTTCCCACTGCCCCTTCACACCAGACTGTGGAGGGTGCCAGAGCACCCTGCCTAAAATACTCTCCATTTTGCCTGCAGAATAAAATCCAGATTCTCTATCTCTGCATTCAAGACCATACTAGATCTTTCCCCAAGGTATTATAGGATCCAGAAATAGAAGGGATCTTAAGCAGTTAGTTCAACCACCTCGATACTGGCTTCTAGTCACCTGTCCTACAGTCCAAAAGAAACTGAACAATTCATTCCTTCCTAAATAAGATCCTCCCCCACTCCCCATACCCCACCTCCATGCTTTTGCTCAGGCTGTTACCTTCAACTGGAACGGTCTTCCCTACTGAAATCCTATCCATTTTTCAGGGATCAGTCCAAATGCCACCTCCTCTTAGATCACTCCAGCTAAAAATAATCTTTCCTTTGCCCTGAATTACAGTAGTACTTAATTTGTACCACATTCTGCTTTATATTGCAGATATGTATTGCTTGGGGGGGGGGAATATAGTGGGTCTTTTCTTTATCCTGACCCCTTACCAAGCTATATGCTTTTTGAGAATAGGGATGGTGTCTTGTTCGTTTTTGTATTTTATACAGCCCCTAGTACTTTGCTTTGCACATAGTAGGCACTCATAAATGGTGGGTAATGAAATTATATTTTGACATCAGCTTTAAATTGTTTTGAGACTTACCAAAAAACATTTTTTAAAAATCTATTTGAAAGGCTCGATGGGTCCTATTGGAGTTCTCTCCTTAGAGGTCAAAGCTTTATTTGGCATTTTGTCATTGTCTGGGTCATGACCTCCCTTGTATTTAATTCTGAAACCACTCTACCTAGTTTTGAAAGTGCTTATATCCTAGCTTTCCAACTGGACTAAGTTTTGCGCAGCAGGAGCAAGAGTTGTGTCTTAAACATCTTTGAATACTCTAAGGAATTAACACACAGTGGGTCCTTTATCACTTTTCATCATTTAATGTTTAATGAGTAATTTTTAAAGTACTGATTCAGCCTTCTTTACATAGTATTTAGAGCTGGAAGGGGCTGTAGAGATCCTCCTCAACTATATTTTGACACCTCACCCATAACCCCATCACATTCCCAAAAAACAACTTTCAAGAAACATAAGCTGCATTACTATGAGATGGGCCAGAATTTCCGCTAAAAACTATGTGCTGCCTTTTTTTTTTTTTTTTTTTTTAAATAAAGTCTTTCACTTCTAAACTGGAAGAATTAACCATGGCCCCAGCAGCAACCAAACGTCCAGGCAAAAACTGTAATAACAAAGAGAGGACATTTCCTTTTTAAGCTGGGAGAAACCCCAGTCTATTAGCAATTGATAAGCCAGGGAACCACCACATACAAGCCAAGCCCTACCAGAGAATCACAAAACAGGGAAACCTTTGTTTATCCCGGTCCTGAAATGACCGGCCAGCAGTTAGAAGAGTAAGTCAGCTCAGTCTCGGACACCAGCGTTCTAGAGGTTAAACTATCAAACTCAGTTTCTTTTAAAAAGGCGTTCTCTCCACGGGATTTCTCAGTGTTATTTGAGGACGGAACAAAAAAAGGGCCTCTTCAGCAGTACCTAAGGTTTCACGAGGGAGAGGGGAAATGATCCTGAAGTTACCACTGGGTGAGTTACTTCTTCCCGAGATGGCAGCTACTTTAAAGTGGTCTGACTATCAGTCCAGCACACCCGGACTCACACATCCTGGGACGCCGAGCGGCGGACCCTTCCGACACCAGCCCTCTTCCTTCTCCCGCGCCTCAGTTACCCCCTCACACGCCCGCGGGAGGGGACTCTCTCCCTTATCTCCTCATGGGTTAGCCTTAATTCTTTCAGGAATGGGGACGTTCCCTTAAGGTCCACGTTCAGTTCTCGGAATCCGTGAAGTCTAATAAGAAAGTGACTCTCACGACAATGAATTCGGACTCGTGGATTCGCGTCCGTATGTATGCATGCGTGGTTCTCTGGAAATACACAGGGATGGCTCCAGTACACACAGGGAGGCACATCCCCCTATTCACGCTGAAGCTCTAAGAAAATCCAATACTTGTTGAGCTATTTATTGTCGGACTTTTCCTTAACATAAAAACGGAAGATACAAAGTTACGAGGATCTGGAACAATAACGTCCAAACCTCGCCGACATCAGTCCAAACGCACAGCTCCCTTGCAGCCGAAGGGCCCCTTCCTTCAGGACAGACAGACAGTAACCCTTGTTTTCTGGGGGGAGAAGCATGAGAGCATTTTTCTTTCCCGTCCCGGCCCGGGCCCCCAACACGTTAACAAAGGGGCTCCCCCGTTCTCTCCTTGTGGCCCAAAGAGACTGAGCTTTTGTTCGTCAGGCGGGGTCCCCTGACGCCGCTTTCCCCCTGGCCGGCACCTGTCCCTTCGTCCCCTCCTCTATTTAGGAAGCTGGGATCCGGCACTACCCTGGCTCTTCAGGCTGAGTCCCGGGGGTGGGGAAAGTTTGGACAGGAAAGACCTCTCTAAAAGACGCTGGAGGCGGGGGCCTGACTCTCCTCTGGCCGATGAAGGCTTCTTTGGGAAGAGTGGACAGGGCTACTTACCAGCTGTAAAGTGCAGAGGAAAATAAGCGTGCAGCGGCCAGTGCAGCATCCCATGGTCCCGGCGCGCACAGTGCTGCTCGATTCGGCCCAAGTTCCGACGTGCTGCTGCTGCTGCTGCTGCTGCTGCTGCTGCTGCGCCAGCCCCGGCTCAGTGCGCTGGCCTCCCGGACCATGCCCCCTCGTCTCCGGCTCCCGGTCGCCTTTCCCCAGCCGCTCGGCCGGACTCAGCAGCGCCCAGAGCCCCCGCCCCCCTATCCGCCTCCCCAGCCGAGGCAGCAGCCAGATAACAGCTGCTCCGCCTATTCCCGCTGCTGGGGTGGGGGGTGGAGGGGGCGTGGGGGGGCGGAGAGCGGTCCCGCTACAGGGCTTCTCAGCTCAGGGTGGTGGGAGGGGAGTGAAAGGGAGGGAATGGAAGCCCGGGAAGGGACCACTTCTTAAAGGGGCGATGTCTTGGAGCTGCTAAAGGTTTATGGGAGCGCAGGAGTTTAGTCTTAGAGCGTTATTGCAAAAAAAAAAAAAAAAAAAAAAAATTATTGACTTGCAAATATTTTAGAAGAAGCTTATTCATCTGTTCTTCCTTTAATTTTTTTTAACTTTTATTTTGCTAATCCGTACTAAATCAAGTACTAATCCGCAGTCTACACCTACTTTCCTATTATTATCCCTATCCTATGATGCCTATCCATCACTTCTCTGGTCCCTATGCACTTCTGACAATGTAGTATCCATCATCATCCTCTAGAGACCACCTCGAAGATCACCTCAGCAGTCTTACTTCCCTCAGTGATTCTCCATCATAATCTTGCTCCAATACTATACCACTGTAGTGTATGCCCTAAATGAAATTCTGTGGTGCACACCCTGAATAAATAACAGGGAAACCCATAGCATGAAAATAAATTTGCAATCCAGAGATATATCTAGAAAACAAGGGGATCAATTTCATCCTTCAAAAAGTTTTCAATGAGGAAAAAACTAAACAAAACACTGGTTTGTGCCAATTCCAGCTCTGCTACCTCTACTTAAGAGACAGAGAACAAATTATTTCCCTTTTATGGGGTTAATTTTTCTTGAATGTAGTACATTCTCCAGGATGAATCCTCAATTTTAACATTAGTAAAATGGGTCTCTAAAGGGTCAATGGCTACCCTGTGTGTGACTATTCATAAAATTTTGGCTCCTGAGACTCCACCACTATCCTTTCCCTTAACAATCAACCAGTAGACTGGATTAGCTTTTGGGAAACTTTTATTCAAGTAGCAGAGCAAGAACAGTAGTTACAATGCATGGGAAACATTCTCCAGCAACGATTTATGGAGTTTATAGGAAGCAAAGAATTGCTAAAAGTTTATAATGCAATGATAATAAAGCATATATGTGGGGAGCACACTAGCCAAAGGGTCTCAGCATTTCTTTCTCCAGAGAGAATTCCATGAAGTTCACTATGGAACAAGATTTCAGGGTTGATGATGGTGTCACTCCATTGCTAGACTGACCTGGCTCCAAGTAGGTTCTGGGGGCTTCATCTAGATGGAGCAGTCCATTCTTGAACTGGGTCACAGGGCTGCTGAGCATGGTTACTAGGAGACTAGACTGGACAGATCACTAGATCTCTGCTACTTCTGGCCTGGGACGGACAAGCCATTCAACCCCCAGGCTGCTGCTGCTGCTGCTGCTGCTGCTAGAGTGAGCTTGGCAGGCTACACAGACTTTAGAGTCTTCACAGGGTATGTCTTTGCTGGATGAGTTGATCTACTTAATTCCCAGGACTTGTCCATCATTGGTCAGCTTTGTTTCAATCACTTACAGCCTCAGGTTTAACCAGAAGTTATGGTACTCACTCATAAACAACAAGGTCATTGGCTCTTAACCTAGAATTGTTGTTGTTGTTCAGTAATATTGGATTCTTGCTGAGTCTCTATAAGGTTTTCTTGACAAAGATACTGAAGTGTTTTGCCATTTCCTTCTCCAGTGGATTAAGGTCAACAGAGTTGAAGGTGACTTGCCCAGGATCACACAATTAATGAGTACTTGAGATTGAATTTGAACTTTGGTATTCCTGACTCCAGGCCCAGTTCTCTATCCATAGAACTAGCTAGCTTCCCCCTAACCTAGAGATTTCATTACCTCAGGGCTTTGACTCTAATATTTTTTCCTATTTTAGTCAAACAGGAAACCTTTCCTGATTTTCCCAGGTTAGTATGTGCCCTGATCCTAAATGATGTTGAAATTACATTTCTTTTGTAGATTATATTGTATATGTGTGTGTGCATATATACATATATATACACACATATATAAGTATTTATATATGGTTCAGTATAGTACATTCAAGAAATACTATATATAGAGGCAGCTAGGGGGTGCAGTGGATAGAGCACCAGCCCTGAAGTCAGTAGGATCCTGAGTTCAAATCTAGCCTAAGACATTTAACACTTCCTGGCTATGTGACTCTGGGCAAGTCACTTAACCCCAATTGCCTCAGCAATACATACATATATATATATATATATATACATACTTACATATAGAGAAACAGAGAAAGAAGAGTGTGTGTGTGTGTTTCCCATCGTCACTTCTAGGTTCTCTCCTTTCCTTTCACTCAGTAATCTCTTGCCTTTAAGGTTAAGCTATTGATATCATCCAATCAAAATTTTGGAATCTGTTATCTACAGGCTCCCCAGACAATGAGTTCTTCAATGAGTTCAGTACCTGCTTTACAATTTTTATCTCTTCCCCAAATCCTGCTTTCAAACTAGGGATTTCAACAAACATATTGACTCTCCCTCAAATACTCTAATCACTCAGTTCTCCAACCCACTCTCTTCTCCTTAGCTACTTCTCCATCCCAACTTAGCTACCCACAGAGATGGTCATAGTTCTGATCTGGCTGTGACCCTCGAATGTGCTATCTCCATGTCCAAGGATTCTGAAATCTCCTTATCTGATTGTATTCTACTGACTTTTCACATCTCCTTCTGCCCTCCCTTACATAAAACTTTATTCTTCAACCTCAGCATGACCTCTAATCCCTTTACTCCTCAGTTCTCTCCCTGGCCCTTTGTCCTGACAACTCCCTCCTCCCCATCTTGAATCCCTGATGAACCTATTCAACTTTATATTGTCTTCTTCCCTTGAATCCCTCACTCCCTTAGCCCATATCTAAATATATTTAGCTATACCTCAGCCTCAGACTGTACCCACCATTTGTCACCTTCATACCTATACACTGCTCCTAAATGGAGCAACCATTCCGACTATGTCCAGTACAAATTTACATTTCATAGACTTAACTAGATGCTTGCTGCTGCTAGGCAATGCTACTCTACCTCCCTAATCATTTCACAGTGCTCTTCCAAATTTTTTATCCCTCCTCAGACTTCCCATGGCTTCTCTTCCCCCTACTTTCTCAGCTAAAAACCTTGTCTCATATTTTATAGAAAAAAATTGAAACCATTCTCCCTGGACTCATTCTTTCTTCCTGATCACCTGTCATTGCTACTCTTCCCTCCTTCACCCCTGTCTCACATAACTTCTTGTCTAAGCTAATTCATTTTCTTATCCAAACGATCCCATTCCATTCCATTTCCTCCAATTTCTGTCATCCCCACTCTCACTTATTTTTAATTTCTTCTTCCTTCTTAGCTCCTTCCCTACTATCTACAGACATAACCATGTCTCCGCCATTCTGAAAAAAATCCTCACTTGATCCATCCACCTGCCCACCCCCTCCTCCAACTATCACATTATAGCTAAACACCTTGTAAAGGTCAACTATGGGTAAATGGCCTTTCCTCACCCTCCATCTCTTGGCTCCCAGCATCTTCTCTGGCTGACTCCTAGGTCTGAAATGCACTCCCTACTCTGTTTTGACCACTGCCCTCTTTAGCTTCCTTTATGTCTTAGCCAAAATACCACTGGAATCCTTCCCTAAGCCTTCTAATTCCAGTGATTATAATTATTTCCTATTTACCCTATGTATAACTGGCTTTGTATATATTTGTTTGTATGTTGCCTCCCTCTGTAAGGTTCTTGAAGACAGAAAATGTCTTTTGCCTTTTTTTGTATCCCCATGGTGGTCAGCATAATGCCTGGTACATAGTAGGTACTTAGTAAATGTTTTTTGAATGAATGAGTAGAATATAAACTCCTTGAAAGCAGGGACTTTCCTTTTTACTTTGTAGCCTGATAGTACCTAGCATACAAGTGCTAGATTGGTTGATGTTTGGTTTAATTGAATTGGTCTAATCGAAAGCATGGTAGAGTTTTGAATCAGAGGATCTGCACTTCAATTCTAAGGTCAAATGTACTATACTGAACCCTTCCACACACAACTATATGAAACACAAATTAAGCACTTAATGAATACTTGTTTAATTAATTAGTTAATTAATTAATTGCCTGTAACCCTTCCAAGGCAGGGTTACCAAGTCCCATTGCACATGGGCAAAATTTAACAGGCTGATGACAACCCCAATACTTGTAGAATTTATTCTAAAGTAGAATCAAATCATAGTCCAAAGCCAGATTAAACCAAATTCGAGTAATTTGTGACCTGGATAGATGGACAGAGAATTTGTATGAAGACATGGCAATTATGACAAATCAATGGAAGCGGTACAATTCAACTTTGACGCTGATTGCCTGTATGACCTTGGGTAATTGAGTCTCTGGGACTCAAAGTTCTTATCTTTCAAATGAAAGGATTGAACTAAATGGTCTCTGAGGTCCCTTCTGTAACCATGATATCTTCTAACTCATATTCTAAAATTCTGGTTTTTAATGTTGCTGTCATGCGAGTCATTTCTGCATCTCTGTCCCTCAAAAGATTTCCCAAGGACGGAATGCCACCAGTGTGACTATATCTTTTTTTGCAAAACAATTTATTGGCCTTCCGGGGATGCTTCATGAGAAGCTAGTGCACATATACCATTGTGAACACAGCAGAGCCGTAATGAGGTGCTCCATTAGGTAGAGTGAGATGCCACTTTGTCATGAGATTTACTCCTGAAGGGCACTTAGCTTGTCTGGAAGCAGCTACACTAAGGTGTGCAATTAGAGGTAGAGGCACGAAGGTGTTTGTGTGCAAAAATCTGTAAATGTCTTCCCGGTAACCCTGGAGGATTTGGGATCCTCCTCTAGAAAATGATTTGTTTTTGCCTTGCATTCTACCTGACTGACAGTAATAGACTCTTGGACACTTGTTCTGTTCCGTGGGGTTATCTTTTTCCTTTCATCTCTCCGTAGTTCCAAACAACTAGTGACTGAGAACTATAAAGTCCTGTAATTGACATTGACACTTCTTTCTATTTCACAAGTCACATAAGGATGTGTACTTTATTCGGGGTGACAAGAGTTCTTAATCATCGATTACCATTATTACATGGAGTAGCCCTTTCTTTACAATGCAGTTAGAGTTCCCTCACAAACTGCCTTGTCTTTAATTACTCTCTGTAATATACTTACATATATATATATATGTAAATATATAGATAGATATACATAAAACCATTCTACACATACTATATGTATATGTATATATATATGCATTGTTGTATAGATAAATAGGTAGATAGATATAGTATTTGTGTGTGTGAGTGAGCATGGGCTTGTTTTATCTACCTTTAGGAAGCTTAATTTGACAGCTGAGTATCTTAGTGGAAGATTGAGTGATCTGAGGAGAGACTTGAGGCAGGGAAACATTCAGCATCTAGCCTAGTAGCTTAATGCACAGTAAGCACTTAATAGATAAATATGTGATGATGGATTGATAATTTGTGAAAGAAGAAAGCATTAACAACGACATCAGTTGGTTATATTTCTATTTTTATTCAAGTTTTCTAACTTCCTACTGTCCGGTTGAAGATAGGATACACTAATTATTAAGTGTATTATTTAGAATTCAGAATTCTGTAGTAATCAAACTGAAATTTATATAGAGATCAATTTGACAAAATACTTCAAATATATTTATCCTGAACAAGTTATGGCACATGATTATGATGGAATATAAGAAATGATGAGTTTGATGATCTTAGAAAAACATGGAAAAACTTGCATGAAATTATGAAGAGTGAAATGAGCAGAAGCAAGAGAATGTAGAATAAAGTAAAATAATACTATTTTAAGAACAGCATTTGAGCAAATAAGTAATTCTGACTACTATAAATACCCCAAATAACTATAAAAACATATAGAAGACACATATGGATTCAGAGAAAGAACTGATAAAGAAGTATGTATAGAATGATTTTATGTATATCTATTTATATATTTACATATATACATATATACTATACATATATCCACCTATTTTTATCTAATAATAGTCATCTTTAGGGTGAGCAGGGGAATAGAGAAGGAAGAGAAAAAACTCACATGGTAACTTTTTATATATTTAAAAATGATAGGAAGTTGTACATAATAGATTTGCAGTTTCATGTGCAATCTTTTTTTTAAGTGTACTGTTTTATTCCTCAAATTAAAACTAAAATAAAAAAATAAAATGCATATGTTTTATCTTTATTTGAGTCTCAGCTATATGTATGTAATATAGGTACTTGCCTCAGATATGTACACATATGTATGCACACACACACACACACACATACACACACACACATTTCCCCACTAGAAAGTGATCTTATGAGTAAGGATTATTTCATGCTTTGTACTTGTATCCCTAGCATTTAGTAGAATTCCTGATATAGTAGGAACTTAATAAATATTTGTTGATTGACCTATTTTAGAGGTAACCTGGTACATTGAACAGAGTACAGATCTGGGAACAAGAAAGATATTTATCTGGGCTCTAATCCAATTCTTACTGTCTGTGATTATGAGCAAATAATAACTTCTTTGGGTTTCAATTTCTTCATCTGTAAAATGAAAATAATAATACTAGTACCCTGACCTGCAGCATCATTGTGAGACTCAAACAAGGATAAAATACTTAAAACATTTTGCCAACCTGGATTCTATATAAATTTCAGTTTTATTCTAGCTGTCCATAATCCTGTCTTCAACTAGACAATAGGAAAGTAGAAAATTTGAATAAAAATAGAAATATCACTGACTGGATGCAGTAATTGTTAATGCTGTCTCCCTTTTCAAATTGTGAATCCATCATTAAGTATCAAGTAAGTGTACTGGACATACGGTACTGGGCTAGGTGCTGAATGTCTCCCTGCCTCAAGTTCCTCCCCAGGCCAGTTCATCCTTCGCTCAGCTGTCATTAATCTTCCTAAATGCAGACCTACTATTCAATAAACTCCAGTGATTCCTTATCATGTAAAATGCTCTATTTGCCATTTAAAGTCTCCCAAGCCTGGACCCCTCCTATCTCTTCAGTCTTTTTATGCCTTATTCCCTACCATCTTATTATCCTTCAGACAATCTTTCTTCTAAGGCTGGGCATTTTCAGTGGTCTGAAATGTTCTTCCTTCCCAATTCTACTCCGGGCTTCCCTAGATTTCTTCAAGTCTCAGCTAAAATCCCCTCTTCTGCAAGAAGCCTTTCTCGGTCCCTCTAAATGCTAAGCACTTTACTGCCAAGTTTATTCCCAATTTATCCAGTATATATATTGTTCCTATAAAGTTGTTTGCATGTTGACTCTACCATTAAATTACAAATTTCTTGAGAGCAAGAACTGTTTGTTTGGGGGTACTGTTTGCTTTTCTTTGTATCCCCATCACTTAGTACAGTATTTGACTCATAGTCAAATGCTTAATTAATGCTCATAGTTACACTACTAGAAAAGGTCCTTCTTACCACACAAACACCAATTTTTACCCTTCTGCTTTTTTATAGTCTCTGAATTTCCAGCATGATAAGAGTTCTCCAATGCTTCTCAATGCTTATTGACTGACTGGATGTCACGTATCATGTTTACATGACACTACCAGCAGCACTACCCCAAACAATAAAATATAAGTTCCCTGGAGTCAGGAATAATGTCTTTGTCTTTGAATTCCTGGCACCTAGTTCAGTGTCTTCCAGAAAGTATGCTTAATAAAGGCTTCTTGGACGAGATTACACCAATTTGATTTTTTTCTCCTCAAAATCTAGGATCTACTGCCAACAGATTTACTATTATGAGGGACGCTAGTAAGTGTCAGGGAGGGGCCGGTGACATATTTGCATATTGAGTTGTGTGTATAGGCCTGTGTGCTTTTAATCCATCCACAATAAATCATAATAATATAACAGAAAATGGCAGATATTGACTACAGACTTAGCACTGGAATCATGTGCATCACAGAAGAAACCCAGTCCAAGTGACCCTTGGCAACAGGGCTGGGTCAGCTTAAATGAATGAAAATCCACATTGATTTCCAAAGAAGAAAATATCGATTATCTGACCTGTGGGCTGTGCATGTCCTGACACATACCAGTTAGTGCTGACACACATAATAAGCACATTTTATTCCAGCAAAAGGCCTAAAAACCATCTGAGAAAGCAATTTGTTTCAGAGGACTGCTGGCATGGAGGAGCTTTGGGGCGCCTGTTTATGTTCTGGCCCAACATCTGAATGCTTTTTTCTTTCTTCCCCTTCTACAACAAACCCAAAGAAAGCAAGATTGTGAGTCTGGAGAATAAAAACAAACAAGAATGTATTCCCTTTCCTAAGTCAGAGCATTTTGTGATTGCTCATCCCCCTGCTCCTCCCTGCCCCAACCTTTCTCAGCCCTGCTCACCCTGATGCAGGAACAACAGGAAGGGCTCCATGAGGCCAGGCTTCAGGTTAGATCAGCTGCTATCAGCTGAGGGCTGCTGGCAAAGGGTCAGCTCACAGCTGGGTCTGGAAGTGCCTTGCCTCTGTAAAAATATTTCAACCTCCATGCACTTGGAAACTGCCGTGTGCACAAATATTTTCGCATGAAATTGGGAGGTGATTTCCAAATGTCAACAAACATTCCAAGGGGAGAAAAAGGATAACTCACAGTTCTCCACAAAGATGACAGCTCCAGGCCTTTTCATCTGGTCCAGAGAAAAGGCAAAGCAACAGGCGGGTGCCCTTGGTTCTGTTATTCTTTTGAAAGAAAGCGGGGACGAACTCTAGTTTATCATAATGCTGGGGGTGAGGGTGGTGGGAAGAGGGGTGTAGAGAAAAAAACTCTCTCCAAACTAGAGAGCCTTCCTCACAGAGAAGCAGCTTGATATCTGACATCATCATTTCTGTCTTAAAAGGAAAAGTGGGCCAGGCCTCAAGAGGGAAGGACTTTTGAATGGTTTTCCATCTCACAAAGAAGGGTTCTGGAGATAAAGCTCGCTGACAGCTCTCCTGGAAAATTGGGCAGATAGGCTTTCAGTCCTGACCTTTTAGCTGTTCCTTGACCATGTCTCTTTTGAGTTGACCAGGAGTCCTGTAGAAAACTATATATTGCTAACTTAAGAAACAGTGATCAATGAAAAAAAGCACCTGCCAGTTTGTTTTTAAATTGCCTTTGTTTTCCCATCAAGTCATATTTAGAGCTAGGTATGACCTCAGGGACTGTCTCATATAGCCCCCTCATTTGATAGATGAGGAAACTGAGAATACAGGAAGATCTGACTACTGAGGCAATAAATGGCAGATGAAGGATTCATTTAGCTTTCATTGAATCATGGAGTTTTACAGCTAAAGGGCCTAAGAGGTAATTGTTTGCCCATGTCATTTAATGGATCTAAAACCCAAGAATAACAGGTTAAGTAACTTTCCTTCACAGCACATTAAGGTAGAGCTAGGACTAGAACTCAGGTCTGTTGTTTTTAGTATTATCTCTAGTCACACTGCCTCCTAGCTTTAGAGAAAATTCTTAACTGATTTTGGCTTTCCTTGATTTTAGTTAAACTTTACCAGGTGCTCATTAATTACATGTAAAGGCTGCTGTAAATGTCCAGACCATCTCTCCTCACCTTTACTATCTCCCCAAATCTGTATCTTCTGGAAGCAATGATCTTCTACCCAAACCTAATTCTACCTGACTTGCCATCACCTTAAACTCAGCTCATTCAAACCCAGTTCAACTTCTTCTTCCATCACTGTCTCTCCTCAACACCCCTTTTCTTTTACCACTCTTTTGGGAGTCTTCCCAGTCTAGAAACCTTGGAATCATTGACATCTCCCTCTCTTCTCTTCCCTGTGTCCAGTCTATACTCTTATTTAAGATGTCTCTTGGACTCCGGCTTGTCCCTTTATTCCTACCAAAACTCGAATTCAGTTCTTCATCCTCTCATGTCCCCAGCTCAGCTCCTTCCCTGCAGTTTCTCCCTCTTATCGTCCATCTCACATTCCCTTTACCTGACGAGTCTTAGATAGCTTCCTTAAGGTTATAATGTTTTCATCACAGCAACCCTATGTCCAAGGCAGGCAGCAAATATCATCCTGATATATATTATAGATTATTATTATAGGTGCTGAAACAATCAGAGAACTATGGCTTGCCCATGACCACGCTCCTGACTCTGCATTCAGCACTCTTGTCACTACACTACATTGCTTCTCAGGAGTGTTATCAGCTCACCCACACAACTCTACCAGACACTTCAAGGCCTTCTCTATTGGGCCCCACCTCCTATATCTGATCCACTTCCTTCTGCTCCTTAATGTGCACATACCACTCACTTCCTCAGTGGCCCCCTCTCTCATCCCACTTACTATATATTTGTTGTCAAAGGGGTCCTAGAGCTCAGTTAGTCCATCCTTCTCATTTTACAGATGAGGAGGCCAGACCCCAAGGAGATTAAGTCTCTTGTCTAAATGAACCTAGAGGTGGGATTTGAATGTAGATTCTACTGAACTATGCTCCTCCTTTTGGCCCTTCTTTTGCCTTTATTCAAGTAACCCCAATAGTGACAAATTGTGGGTGTCTAATAAATGCTTATTGAATTAAGATCGCAATCACCTCCATTTCCCCAAATATTTACAGTACTTCAAGGCTATCTAGAACCTTCTCTCTGGTGGTATTTTTCACCACTCCAAGCCATAGTCAGTTTTCTTTTTTCCAACTTATCCTTTCTATCTATACAGTGCAGTTGGCACTAATTGTTCTCTAATATTTTAACACTTGTTATTTTTTATATCCCCAACTAATCCACAAGGACACAAAAAGCTCTTGGATTTTTTCCCCTTAATGTCTCCCATAGCACCCAGTACAAGATTGGGCCCACAGAAGCTATTCAACAAATAGAACTATTCTCTTTATCTATGCAAAATCGGATAACAGAGGCAGGGGACTCATGCTGCCAGTCAGATGAGATAAGAAAGTCCGAGCAGGAGTTTATAAGGTTCTTAATATTCAACTGCATTCCACTGCCTCTCTCAGTAAAAGAGGCCATTCTCTGCCTCAGTTTTTACCTAGTCTTAATCACTAAATCAGTCAAACTAAGACCAAGGTTTCCCAGGGCCATTCCCAATCCTCCTCATCTATATCTTTGCCCTGGACCCAGCTGGCTCTGGAGGAGACCTTGCCCAGCACTGCCTCACTGAAATCCTTGTTACTGCTCATCACAGCATCACCTCCCAGCAGTCACCGTCCTCTTCAAGAAGGAAGGACAAACAACAAGTGCCCGCCTTGGCCAAGGACTCCAGGATCTCAACTTCTGCAAGGCCCTCGATAAACAAGAACAGCAGTGTGGTTTTGCATGCATAAAAATAGGGCTGCTCAAGAATGTGTCTGGTAATTTAGGAAGGCCTTGAGGGAATGCTGGTTGTATAAAAAAGCTACTCAATCTTCCTCCTTTCCTCTCCCCTAACACACAGCAAAGTGATTTTGGCAAAGAACCAGTGTGTGTACCCAGACTCACACATGTGCACTCACTCTCACATACCATGATACACTTTCATAAACTAACATCCTTCTAATAGTTATAAACCCGTACACATTTGCTTACAAATGTGCATTCACACATTTAGACACCATACAAATGCACTTACACACTGACATTATGCAAACACAGCCTCATACACAAACATTAAACTCATTTTCATACATGTATTTTCATTTTTACACATTTCTCTTTTCACATATTCACATATATTTCAATATACGTGCATATCAATGTTTCTATGTGTACAGTCTCGAGCATATTTCACACATTCACATATACAAATATATCTTCACATACAGGCACATATATGCATGTATATGCTCACACACACACACACACACATACTTCTATGATACTTTTATCCTTCCCAGTTTAGGAGTTAATAAAAGAGTCAGAGATAGACTTTTAAGAGAAATAGAGAGGGAGATAGAGATAAAGAGAAATAAGTGTTTCAATAAGAGACTTACACATTTTTTTCCTTGAAAATAATTTGGAAGTATTTTCAGAATGTCTTAAAACAAAATTTATTGTTCTGACTGTACTTAATCTGAAAATTTCCAGGATCAATCTGAAATTTATTCTCTTCTTCCTTCTGGACAAAGCACTGGTGTGAGCATGACACTGGATATCATGAGAATTCACCATGGTGTTGTCGGAATCCACCAGGGATCAAGGTCTCAAAGGAACCCTCTCAGACAGCAAACCTTGAACTCAGTTTCCTAGGGATTCAAAAGTGTCTGGCTAAAAGGGAAAGGCAACAGCTGTTTTCTCTTTTCTACCAGTTCTGTAATTTGAAAATGAAATAAAGTAAATAAATGAGTTTTTTTTCCTCATGATGTTTTTTAACATGAAGGAGATCTTAGATGTTATCTAAAATTAGGTGCATGACTTTGGTCAAATCACTTCTCCTCTATCTTTGCTTCCTCATATGTAAAATAGGGATAAAAATAATAATATCCTCTACCTCCAAGAGGAGTTGTGAGGATAACATGAGATAATATTTGAAAAAAAAACTTTGCAAAACTTAAAACAATATATAAATACTAATTATTGTTATTATTATTATTACTATCATTAAAAATACTCTCCCCTCCATTTTACAGAGGAGGAAACAATGATCTAGAGAGGATAAGTAACTTTCTTCTTTGCAATTTATACCCATTGCTCCTGGTTCTGACCTCTACAGCCAAACAGAACAAGTCTGGTCCTTCTTCCAAATGACGGCCTTTCAAATGCTTGGACACTGCTATCACTCCTCCCCCAAGTTTTTTCTCTAGACTAAACATCCCTTGCTCCTTCAACTAACTGGCATGGAATCAATCTTCCCAGTTACCCTTCCTGAGCACTGTCCAGCTAACAGTGTCCTTTGAAAACTGGCCCACCCAGAACTGAACACAGTGTTTCATATGTTAACTGACCATTGGTACAAGTAATCAGGTACCTGCTTATTACAAGAAGCTATGCCTCTCAATACAACTCAAGATTGCATGAACTTTTTTGGCTCTCATGTCACACTATTAACTCAAATTCAAATCCCCAGGTCTTTTTTAGACAAATTATTAGCCACATCCCCACCTCATCCCCCCGCCACCTCCTACCCAGTTTTATAGCTGTGAATTTGATTTATTTAAACCTAGTGTAAGATTTAAGGTTTATCTTTACTGAATTTTTTTTTTATTGAATTACATCAATAGAAATCTATCAAAATTATTTTGGATCCTGATGTTATCCAGTGTGTTAGCTATTTCTCCTAGCTATGTGCTAGCTATAAAATTGATAACCATTTCATCAATTCCTTTATCCAAGTTATTAACAAAAATCTTAAGCATTGTAGGTCCAAGAGAAGACCCCTAAGCCATTCCACTGGAGACCTTCTGCTGTGTTCACATTGTACTATTAATGATTACTCTTTGAATCTGGCCATTCAATCAGTTCTCATTCTTGAAAAATTATTATCTATGCCATACTTTTCTATGACTACAAGAATAGTTATTAGATACTTCATTAACAGCTTTGCTAAAATGCTTTGCTAAAATCTAGGTAAACTATATGGCATTCTTCTCATTTACTAATCTAGGAATCTTGTGAAAAAATTAAATATAAGAGAAAAAAATCTGCAAACAGAGATGACAGAGATCGAATTCCAAGTGTCTGAAATACATTCATCCCTTATATCTTCCTAGAATTCCTAAAATTTCTAGCTTCTTTCAGGGCTCAACTCAAGTGACCACTTCTATGTTAAGCATTTCCTAATCTCCCCAAGTACTTATGCTTCCCTCATATCATGTATCTGTTTTGCTTATTCCTAGATATATATGCATGTGTACTTTTTTTCTTCCTCCATGGTGGAGTGTAAATTTCTTGAGGTCAAATCTGTTTATTTTTGTCTTTATAATTTCAATACTTTTTAGAAAAATAATTTTCTAGCACATAGTAGGTACTTAATAAATGTTGTAGATTAATTGAATTTAACCCATTTAGATAAAATAATAAAATAATCTGAATTTTGCTAGATTTGGAGTCGGTAGATTTGAATACTAACCCCAGCCCTACCATATACTAATTCGTAATTTTGAACAAGTCACTTAACCTCTCTACACCTTGTTGTCTTCATTTGTAAAATTAGAGGTTAAACTAGATTATTTCCAAGATCCTCTCCACAACTAAACTGATGAATCCTATGATTAATGGCAGTCAATAGGACCATGCTTCTACCTCCATCCCTCCATCCTCAAAGTGCTAGTTATTGTTATTAGCGATGACATTTATCTGACATCCTTTTTTATATGGTGCAATTTTGCCAGTGACCTAGACAAAGAAAAAAAAGGAAAGAAGGGAAGGAGGGAGGGAGGGAGGAAAGAGAGAGAAAAGAAGAAAGTGAAAGAGAAAGAAAGAAAAAAGGAAAGAAAAGAAAGGAAGAAAGGGAGAGAGACAGAAAGAAACAGACTCAGAGATACAGAGAGACAGAGAGAGAGACACACATACACACACAGAGAAGGAGACAGAAAGGCAGAGAAGAAAGGAAAAAGAAAGAAAAAAGGAAAGAAGAAGGAAGGAAGAAAGAAAGGTGGTGGATTTTACAGGAAAAAAGTAATAAAATTAATACAGAGGTATCAATATGAAGTTGTATCCATACCATTTTTAAAATTGAAAACAGTTTAGGTTAATGTGTGTATGTGTGTGTGTGTGATATATATGTATTCTTTGCATAATCAGAAAAACTTTACAGTTGATTCAATCCAGGTATTATGACATGTCTAAACATTGACTCTTCTCTTGATGCAGTACCTATTTCTACTTTGTTTGTTTGTGAGTTGGTTTTATTGCTGTTATTACTGGTAGAGCTATTGCCCATATAAACGTGAAAAAGAAAGTGATGAAAAAGGTACCTTTAAGAACAAAACTAACTATGCTTCCCAAACTTGGTTGCTCTTGTAGATTAATTTTGGTGATTTTAAAAAAATATTTGCATTCATGTTTTATTTTATTTATTTTTAAGATTGTAATAGTATTTTATTTTCCCTAAATACATGCAAAGATAGTTTTCAACATTCACCTTGCACCTTTGCAAAATCTTGTGTTACAAATTTTTCTCTCCCTGCCCAAGACAGCAAGGAATTCAACATAAATTAAATGTGCGATTCTTCTAAACATATTTCCATATTTATTATGTTGCACAAGAAAAATCAGATCAAAAAGAAAAAAGACTATGGAAAAAACAAGCAAACAAACAATAACAACAAAGTGAAAATATTATGTTTTTATTCACATTCAGTCTCCATAATTCTCTCTCTGGATGATCATGGCCTTTCCACCCCAAGTTTATTGGAATTGCCTTGACATCACAGTGTTGAAAAGAGCCAAGTCCATCCCAGTTGATCATCACATAACCATTGCTGTCCACAATGTTCTCTTGGTTCTGCTCTCTTCACTCAGTATTAATTTATATGTCTTTCCAGGCCTTTCTTACATCAAGCTGCTCATCATTTCTTATAGAACAATAATATTCCATTACATTTATATACTATAACTTATTCAGTCATTCCCCAACTAAAAGGCATCCATTAAATTTTGTTTTTTGCCGCTACAAAAAATTTTTTTTACATGTGAGTTTTTTTCCTTCTTTTATGATCTATTTGGGAGACAGACCCAGTAGAGACACAGATGGATGAAAGGGTATGCAGTTTTATAGCCCTTCTAATTGTTCTCCAGAATGATTGGGTCATTTCACAACTCTACCAAAAACATTTCATGACTCTTCCCACATCCCTTCCAACAATTATCATTATCCTTTGCTCTGTAGACTAATTTTGTATGGATCAACAGTCAAAATCTACGTTATTGTGCTATCAAATCATCTACTTTTCACGATCTTGGAGTTTGTGAATTGTTTTCAGGAAACCTCAAACCTCTTCTGCTTTCAGGCAAAAGATAATTGTCCTACTTCAGGATACCCCAAGGTTCCTGAACTAACAGACACTGTTCATTACATAATTTACAAATTGTACTAATAATAATCAAGACTTCACGAAAGGTCATTATCCTCATTAAAGAGACCCTTTGTTTTTCAGCAGTTTGATAGAAAACAAAACTAAAAGGTTGCTTGAAGGTCTTGCAGCCTCCTGAGTTTCAGTGGACACTGAGAGAAAGCACTGGAGGAAGAATAAAACTTAGGGGAAGTGGGGTGGAGAGGGATGTAGAAATAGGGGAGGAGGGGGACAATGTCCTAACTAGCATCTAAGCAAGTCAGCTCCCGTAATCTGAGAAGCTGGCATTACTGCAGACACATTTTCAACTGTAATTCCACTAGATGGTGTGACCAAGTGGTAATTCAATGCAGCTGCCAGGATTCAGCCAGGATTCGAGGTATTTTCATACTAAATGATTGTCCAAGAGTTTCATGGAACAGTTGCATTTATCAAATGATGTGAAAACTTCTCAAAGTAGTACTTTCATTCTCTAAAACACCATTATTTTATTGGTGAAAAGTATTCCATCTATCAATGCAGAGAAACTTTCATCCTTCTTCCCAAAAATTCCTGTTCATATTTTCCCATAAATCTTCAAACCTATGCAGGACTTTCTTTAGTATTTTGTATGATATGAATATGACATTCAGACTATTCACCATGTTATCTGTATCATATCTATCTTCAAATCCTTATTATCTGGCACTGTGCTCATAGTAGGTGCTTAGTTTAATTTTGCTGAATTGAGATGAATTATCATGTCGTGATCTATAAGCATGCTGTTATTTTCCCTGTCATAGCTACTCCCTTTAATCTTTTATTTTGCTTCTTACAGTCAACTCAAACTAGTAATGCAACAAATGCTTATATCCTCTTATCTTTCTTCTTTTGCAGGCTTCCTAATCTTAATTTATTCTTCTTATGCTCTGGATGCTACTAAATCATTCTTACAACATTTTGTTATGCTGCAGAGAACATCAAAATCATTTTAGACCTTCTCCCAGGGTCCAGCAAGTTATGGTGAATAAACACAGCGGGATAGAGCCTGATTGGTCACAGCTGGAGTAAGCCAAGGGGCACGAGGACTGGCCTTGAGCTCAAAAATTGTGTTTCACTTGTCATAAAAAACACATCACCCAGAGGATCATGCGAACCTGGATGGGCATGTGGGCTTCTATTACCTGGGTATGAATCATCCGAGAGAGTCCAAGCCTTTCCCATGCAGGCTATGCTAGTTTTTATTTTAGCAAGGATTTGTCAGTGGCTTAAGAAATTGGGGTTTTTAAAGCAAGCTATTTATGGAGATTCAGAACTCATGAGAATGCAGGGCAAAAACTTTTGATGTCACATCTGTTGGCTCCATCCAGCAATGATCAAGAAGTATTTTGAGCTAACCTGAGTGGTGACAGTGACCTAGGATTTTATTAGTAGGTTTGGATGGGTTGAAGATGAGCTTTCTTGACCTGGAAATTTTAAAGACCTGGACCAACTCTCTTAAGTTCTAAGTGCAATTAAGAATGGTCCAGACTAAAAGGAAGAGACACCTTCCTTCTAGATGTAGGATTATTTGGGGTACCCAATGTTATCTTGGAAAAACATCGTGTTATTTCTTGACCAGTAATCCCATTTCCATCCTACTTTCCCTTCATAAGAGTCTCTCAGTATAGATCAGACATACATGCCTCTGACCTACGTACTATGGAAGATACACAAATGAATAAGATAGACTCCTGGACTCTTGTAGCTTACAATCTAGTTGGAGAGATAAAGATATGGTCTCAAAAGTACTTAATGTAGTGAGTACTCTCTGGGTCACTATTCTAAAGTGAGGCTCTCTCCCTCTCCCTCTCCCTCTCTTTTCCCCTCTTCCCTCCCTCTATCTCTTGTCTGTTTCTCCCTCCCTCTGTTTCTGTCTCTTTTTTTCTCTGTCTCTCTCCCCTTCCCTCAGTCTGTCTTTGTCTGTCTGTCTCTCCCTCCCTCTGTTCTGTCTCTGTCTGTCTCTCCCTCCCTCTGTTTCTGTTTCTGTCTCTCTCTTTCCCTTTCTCTTTCTCTCTCTGTCTGTCTGTCTTTCAAAGTTCTAGGGGAACTCTTGAAGGCTCAGGTTTCTCTTCTCTATGGCCATTGGCTCAACACCCATTTCAGGTTTTTTTTTTCCTCCATCACTCTATCATTAATTACCAGTGATTAGCCTTTACTTGCATTTGCCAATTAACATTGTTTAGCTTTTAATCCTTCCTTATGTTACCTCAGTTAGCTCTGGTCCAGACAAGTTCATATCTAAACAGGGCATTGCTGATTGATGAGCCTTTGTCTTAGCTCCCACCGGGCTGCATGCTTTTCCTTACTTTCCTTATCAAGTTGCTAGAGTGGCTGAAAAACCCTACCTGAGTTCTATTCCGAGACCCTCAGACCTTGGAAAACTCTCTCTTTGGACCCTTTGAAACCTACAAGGTTTCAGAATTCCAATGCCTTTCATTTATAATGAAAGAGCAAATACTGAGGCAAAGACCTGACATCCCATGCATGGATCATGGGTCATAGGTTAACCTTGGATGAAGTAAGCCCCAGCCCTTTCTCCTGGAAGCATCACTTCTCTGACTGTCCGCTGCTAGAGTCAAAGTAGTGCAAAGAGAAGGTCAAGGTGGTGCAGATCATCTGGTGCTTTTGGAAGGCTCCTTCAGGTCTGACTCAACAACCAATCAAAGAGGTATCCCCTTATTGTAAAATAAACAGATCAGAACCAGTTACAAGAGTCTATATGTGCTCCAAATGTCTCTAAGGAACTTGTCACACATCATTTTGATCCTTCTGGAAGTTGTTCTACTTGGTCAACTGCTAACGCTTGCTATTGGGGGCTGAGCTCATTAGTCAATCCCCCATTGCACTATAAAAGACAGTCCATTCTATGTAACAAATTAATTGTAAAGAAAATGATACTAATGGGAAATTAGGGTAAGATATCCTTTCAGGCTGTGGTAAATAGGAAAGTCTTTACGGAAGGAGGGAGACAAGATCTGAGTTGAAATGTTCAGGAGACTTTAACAGATGAAGGGGAGGAAATAAGATATGGAAGAACAATACATGTACAGAGATAGGACATTCCATCTGTGTAGAGCAGAGGGTTTATATAGAATTCTTGGAAGGTAAGACTGGAGAGCTATGTTGATTGATTGTAGCAGTCATGAATTCCAGGCTAAAGATTTCACAGGACTTCTTTCTGTAATCATCGGAAAGTAGTTTCTGAGTAAGGAAGTGACATAATGAAATCTGTCAAAAGGGCTTCAGATGAGCTCTTTAGAACAACAGAGGCAGAAGGAGAAAAAGGACTGTGGAGAAAAGACAATTATGCGCGAGAGAAAATTATTCAGTCTCTCCTACATGCCAGGTACCGTGCTAATCACTGGGTTCCTGCTCCTTAAGAACTCGCATTCTAATGAGGGAGACAACATGTACATATATAATTATGTATGTCATATATACTAAATAGGTAAAGAGTAGTTGGGAGAAGGAAAGCTCCAATAGTTGGGGAGATCATGAAAGGCTTCGAGGATGACACAAACTAAGTCTTGAAGGAAATCGGAGATTCTGAGAGAGAGATTTAAGGAAGGAGAATGTTCCAAATATGAGTGACAGTCTGTGTAAAGGTATAGAGAAAGGTAGGGAGCTCCATGTGGGAGGAAAAGCAAACAGGACAGGATTGAAGTGGGTATGGAGGGGAATATTGTATGATAAGGCTAGTAACTGACTAGCTGGGAGATAGAGACCAGGGGGATAGCAACTAGGGCTTCCTATATTTTTCAATTTTTCAACAACATCTAGCACAGGATTTCTGAGCACAGGGTTTACTGATGTAATTGAGTCAGGACAAAACATAAATGATCACAGAGAAAACATGGATACATCAGAGAAAAGTAAACTTGCCACCATAACAAAGCTAGTGGAGGTAGATTGGGTAATATAAACCGGTGCTTCCTTGGAATTTCTGCTAGCATGACTCTAGATCTCTTATAGAACTTACATACTTTATTTGAAATTTCTTTTAGATCAGCTATTTGGATTTTAGTATCCTGAAAAAAATAAACAAAAACTCCAGACCCTGGCTCTTGACCTAGCTTGGCTTCTGGGTAACCTTTCTTGGATTTTGTTTTGAACTTTACCACTTTTGGTGGTAAAAGAAGATGCTTAACAAATGTTTTATGATCATTTAATTTTTTTTAATTTAGTATTTTATTCCCCCCCCATTACATGCAAAAAAATTTAACATTCATTTAAAAATTTTTGAGCTCCAAACTCTCTTCAATGAATTCTTGTTGGATAGATAGAACCTAGTATTTTTCATTCACTGCCACATTTTATTTTTCCTCTCAAACTCCCTTTGAGTTAAGAAAGGATAGTTATTTCTGATCCTATTTTCTGGTTCTATTTAGGAAACTAAGCTAGCGTAAGCAAAGAGGTTTTGTTCTGTTTTACATCGAAGGAACTAAAGTTTGATAGAGAAGTTAAGTGGTAAATTCACGTCCCCTCAGCTTAACATCTGGTCATAGAGTGAGTTAGTGGCAGAAATGGCACAGCAGTGCAAAGTGAATTTTGATTCACCAAACTTTACTGAATCATCTCATTTCTAGTTTTACAAAACTGAAATGGGAAATGCTTTCCAAAGTGAGTACCTGATAGACCCCAAAGAAGGCTTTATTACCGTGCAACACCCAGGGTAAAGATGCATTTTAGCTTTTGGCTTGAATCTTTAGTTGGTTGAATATATAACTAGTTGACTGAATTAGTAAGTGAAAGGAATTTTTCCCATGGATGATTCAGTGTTTCTCTTATTGCACTCTGCATGATTACTTTAAATACAGCACAGAGGCATCTCATGCAAACACTGCCCAGATTCCCAGACTATTGCGAGCATCCCTGTCTCAGGAAGGGAGTGGAGTGAGGTTCCTGGTAGTGAGGAAGAAGGCACTAACATCCCATCTAAATTTGTCATAAAAGCCATTCTGGCGGGAGGAGCCCCACTCCTTCTCCTGCAGATGGATAGAGTTTTCTGTTAACTCCCCAAAATTGGCTGGCGATTTCATTAACGCCCAAGCAGTGCATCACTCAAGAGCCCCACTGCTAACACCACGGTAGACCGGGAAAGCATTTTACAAATGAAGCAAGGAAAGAAACAGTGTTAATTTCACAGCTCTGCATTGTGACACATGAAAAATGTTGCATAGCACCACTCCCCCGAGGCTGTGAGGGTGAAATAGAGACATCCGGCGCACTGGCTTTGCTCACATTCTCTGCAGAACCAACACAGACACTAATCACTGGGTCACGTGCTTTACAACGCTGAGATTAATGCTGGAATTAAAAACACCAAGTTACGAGGCTAGAATACCACAGTCGTATACATAGCACAGGTGGCAAGAGAAGAACTCGGCCACAATTCCTGTTTGTTCCCACTTATAAAGTATTGGCTGTGTGCTTTCCGCAATGACGATACCCAGAACAGAGGGAAAACATTCTAAGAATATTACCTATTTTTATTTCTCTATAGTAAAAAAAATTTTCTCCTATTGGGGCAAAGCAAAAGGACAGGGGATTTGTTAGGAATGGGGAGAGATGCACACAGCATTGGAAATTATACTGTTCATGCTAATGAATAGTGTAGATCTTGTCTTTCTTTTTCTTCCTTCCTTCCTTCCTTCCTCTTTCTTTCTTTCTTTCTTTCTTTCTTTCTTTCTTTCTTTCTTTCTTTCTTTCTTTCTTTCTTTCTTTCTTTCTTTCTTTCTTTCTTTCTTTCTTTCTTTCTTTCTTTCTTTCTTTCTTTCTTTCTTTCTTTCTTTCCTTTCTTCCTTCCTTCTTTCTTTCTTCCTTCCTTTCCTTCCTTCCTTTTCTTCCTTTCCTTCCTTCCTTCCTTCCTTCCTTCCTTCCTTCCTTCCTTCCTTCCTTCCTTCCTTCCTTCCTTCCTTCCTTCCTTCCTTCCTTCCTTCCTTCCTTCCTTCCTTCCTTCCTTCCTTCCTTCCTTCCTTCCTTCCTTCCTTCCTTCCTTTTGTCAGGGATATTGCAGAGTATTAAACTAGAGTCCTTATACTGATGTCTCCTCTTCCTCTTCATTGTTGTCATTGCTAATTTTATGAAGCATTTTAAGTTTTAAAGAGAATTTTAAATGCATTATGTCATTTGATTCTCACAACAATCCCATGGGATAGACGCTATTATTATCCCCATAAATCATTCAGTGATTTAAATAAATAGAACTAGCATACTGACTTTAGAAGTGTGGAGAATGGAAATCTGGATTTGATAAGAAACAGGAAGGAAGGAAGGGAGGAAGGAAGGGAGGGAAGGAGGGAGGGAGGAAGAAAGGAAGGAAGGAAGGAAGAAAAGAAGGAAGGAAGGAAGGAAGGAAGGAAGGAAGGAAGGAAGGAAGGAAGGAAGGAAGGAAGGAAGGAAGGAAGGAAGGAAGGAAGGAAGGAAGGAAGGAAGGAAGGAAGGAAGGAAGGAAGGGAGGAAGGAAGGAAGGAAGGGAGGAAGGGAGGGAGGGAGGGAGGGAAGGGAGGGAGGGGGGAGGGAAGGGGAGGGAGGGAGGGAGGGAGGGAGGGAGGGAAGGGAGGGAGGGAGGGAGGGAAGGGAGGGAGGGAGGGAGGGAAGGGAGGGAGGGAGGGAGGGAAGGGAGGGAGGGAGGGAGGGAGGAAGAAAAAGAAAGACAAAACCTACACTATAGATTATATTTATAGATTAGAGAACTAAAACTGTTAGAAGTGAGTTACCCAGAGTTACAGAGTCAGTTAATGTCTTATTCCAAATCCAGAATCCTATACACCACATTCTCTAGTTGCCTCATCATGCTGTGGGGAGATAATCCTAGACTGTTGGAGACTATATTAGCAGATAACCTGGGAAATGTTCTCAATACAGGACTGATGATGAATTTTATGTATGTCATCTGAAGACTGTATTGAAGAATATTTTCTAAACACAAGGTAATGATTTTATTTTTAATTTTTCATAGAAAGTCTCAAAAACCCCATATTATATTGTAGAATGATTGCACTCTGATAACAGCAGAAGGATTCATACCAATGAAACCACAGGTCCTTGGCCTTAAGTTATAGAAGGGATCTTAAAATTCAATATAGATTGAATTAGGATTTCTTAAATCCTTTCCAAGTCCAGAAGGGACACTTAAGACAAAAGATAAGAGACTGTAAAAAGATAGCTTTTACCTAAATTTTGTGGGCAAATGGAGAATAAGCAAATGTTTCTACAAAATTATATCCAAATATGAATCTTCCTATACATACTCTCCCCCACCCTCTTTTTTAAAGCAATGACTAAATGATTTAAATAAATAGAACTAGCACACCAACTTTAGAAATGTGGAGAGTGGAAATCTGAAATTGATAAGAAACAGAAGCCATAGATTCATACAACAGAGCTGGAAGGACCCTTAGAGATCACTGATCAATCAAGAAGCAAGTTCAATGGTCTCATTTTACACATGGGGAAATTGAGGCCTGGAGAGTAAGAGTGACATGACCAAGATTACACCTCTTAGGTCCCAGAGATGAGATGAGGATACAGGTTTTCTGATTCCCAGCCTCTTGCTCTTTTCACTTGATTAGGTCATACTCTCATAGGTGTCTGTTCCTCCTTTGTGACTTTACAAGGACCCTAAAATCAATCTGGCTTATTTACCCAAACTGTCAGTTGCAACTAGTGATTCCATTAGATGTTCTTCTGTTTTCCAAATGCTATCTATTTTTGTTTTGCTCACATCAAGTACCTCCCCTAGGGTTGATGATGAATAAGTGCCCAAGGGGAGAACAAAGATGATGATTGTGTTATTATAGCTGAAAACTAATGGCCCAATGCTGAGTCTAAGGGGGGGGGGGAAATCAAATTATCTAAATATTTTAAATTGTGTAATAAAATATTTTTCATTTGTGTTACATGCTCTGCCTGAGTCACTACTTTATTACTGAGATTGTGTCATCAGCAATGAGCTTTTTATCTGCTCTTCTCCCTGCTGGCTAGATCAAACATTGAGATTAAGTAAATAGACAAGAGTGGGACTGAAACAGTCTGTGAGGAAAAAAATGGGGGTTGCTTGTAATGACACAGATGTACTCCACTGAAGTCCTTCTCTGATGCTTTATCAGGTGTGGAGATGACCCTTGGTTCTCAAAGCAGAATTCGAGCTCTGAC
Source organism: Sminthopsis crassicaudata (assembly GCF_048593235.1). Taxonomy (NCBI): domain Eukaryota; kingdom Metazoa; phylum Chordata; class Mammalia; order Dasyuromorphia; family Dasyuridae; genus Sminthopsis; species Sminthopsis crassicaudata. The sequence goes on from NC_133618.1 coordinate 253,622,221, forward strand.
AGGTCCCAGCAAGCTGAATGGCTCTAGAGTGGACTCATACAGTGGGCTATACTTATTGTTCAAAAGCCAGCTTAGCCAAATTCATCAAGGCTTCCTTATAAGAAGGGCAACAGGGTAAACGATGATTTTTTTTTTTTTTTAACATTTTTAAGTTTATTAAAATTGCTGAGGCATTGTAGCATAATTAAAAGAACACAGTTTGAGATTGCAGGGTATGGTTTGGAATCCTGTTTCTGCCACTTCTTTTTAAAATTAAAAAAATTCCTCAGTTACCCATTAAAAAACATTTTTGGGGGATTATACATGTACATTCTTTTTTTGTTGTTGTTGTTTCATATGTGATCTTGAGCAAATCACTTAATCTCTTTGGGTCTCAATTTCCTCATTTGTCAAATGAGGATAATGATATCCTCAGGGTTATTGTGAGGATAAAATGAGAAAATTATGTAAAATGCATTGTAAATAGTAAAACACTAGATAAATGTTGGTCATTAGCTATGATTAGCTATAGTAATTATAATGACCTAGATAGCCCTTACAGACAGCAATGTGGCTCATGAATAGAACACCTGGTCTAGAGTCAACACAGACTCATTTTTCTTAGTTCACATCCAGCCTCCCTAGCTCAGTGACTCTGGGCAAGTCACTTCATCCTGTTTGCCTCAGTTTCCTGATCTGCAAAAATGAGCTAAAGAAGGAAATGGCAAGCCACTCCAGTATCTCTACCAAGAAAACCCCAAATGCAGTTTCACAAAAAGTTAGACATAACTAAAATGATTGAATAAAAACAATTAAAGATAGCCTCTAAGACCTCTAAAGTTTCTGCTAGTTCTAGATCACTGGTCACATTCCAATCTGCTACTCTTACAGAGACCCCTGTAAGGATACTGCAACTGTGCTTATCTAGAATAATAATGGATTAAATGACCTTGAAGGTCCCCTTCATTTTTGAGTCATGGTTCATACTCTTTTCATTTATGAGCCCTTATCAAGACCTGATTCCATTCTGAAAATCCTGCATTTCTAAGTATCATCTCCAACACTGGTTATACTTCTCTCACTTGCACTTCCTAGCACAGAGATTCTGGAGGGGAAGTCAGAATATTTCTTTTTTTCCCTCTTCTCTGACTTTATTTTTTTTTTATTGGCATAGCATATGCATAGATAATTTTTCAACATTGACCCTTGCAAAAACTTCTTTTCCAACTTTCCCCCACCCCCTCTCCTAGATGGCAGGTAGTCCCATACATGTTAAATATGTTAAAGTATATGTCAAATACAATACATGTATACATATTTATACAGTTATCTTGCAGCACAGGAAAAATCGGATTTAGAAAGAAGATAAAAATAACATGAGAAGAAAAACAAAAATGCAGGCAAACAATAATAGAAGGAGTGGAAATGCTATGTTGTGATCCATACTCATTTCCCAGTATTCCTTCTCTGGGTATAGCTGTTTCTGTCCATCATTGATCAACTGGAACTGAATTAGCTCTTCTCTATGTTGAAGATATCCACTTCCATCAGAACTGATCCTCATATAGTATTGTTGTTGAAGCCTATAATGATCTCCTGGTTCTGCTCATTTCACTTAGCATCAGTTCATGTAAGTCTCTCTAGACCTCTCTGTATTCATCCTGCTGGTCATTTCTTACAATACAATAATATTCCATAACATTCATATACCACAATTTACCCAACCATTATCCAACTGATAGGCATCCATTCAATTTCCAATTTCTAGCCACTACAAAAAGGGCTGCCACAAACATTTTTGCACATGTGGGTCCCTTTCCCTCCTTTAGCCCAGTAGTAACACTGTTGGATTAAAGGGTATGCATAGTTTGACAAATTTTTGAGCATAGTTCCAAATTGTTCTCCAGAATGGCTGGATGTATTCACAATTCCACCAACAATGTAGCAGTGTCCCACTTTTCCCACATCCCTTCCAACATTCGTCATTGTCTTTTCCTGTCTTCTTAGTCAATCTGATAGGTGTGTAGTGTATCTCAGAGTTGTCTTAATTTTCATTTCTGTGATCAATTATGATTTGGAACACTTTTTCATATGACTAGAAATAGTTTCAATTTCTTCATCTGAAAATTGTTCATATCTTTTGACCATTTATCAATTGGAGAATGGCTTGATTTCTTATAAATTAGAGTCAGTTCTTTATATGTTTTGTAAATGAGGCCTTTATCAGAACCTTTTACTGTAAAAATGTTTCCCGAATTTATTGCTTCCCTTCTAATCTTATCTGCATTAGCTTTGTTTGTATAAAAGCTTTTTAACTTGATATAATCAAAATTTTCTATTTTGTGATAAATAATGATCTCTAGTTCTTCTTTGGTCACAAATTCCTTCCTCCTTCACAGGTCTGAGAGGTAAACTATCCTGTGTTCTTCTAATTATTTATAATCTCATTCTTAATGCCTAGATCATGAATGCATTTGATCTTATCTTGGTGTAAAGTGTTAAGTGTGTGTCAATTCCTAGTTTCTGTCATACTAATTTCTAATTGTCCCAGTAATTTTTGTCAAATAGTGAATTCTTACTCCAAAAACTGGGATCTTTGGGTTTGTCAAACACTAGATTATTAAAGTTATTGACTATTTTGTCCTGTGAACCTAATCTATTCCACTGATCAACTAGTCTATTTCTTAACCAGTACTAAATGGTTTTGGTGATCGCTGCTTTATAATATGTTTTAGATCAGGTACAGCTAGGCCACCTTCACCTGATTTTTTTTTCATTAGTTCCTTTGAAATTCTTGACCTTTTGTAGTCAGAATATTTCTTGTTCCTTATTCTTATTTTCAACCTCTTTTTCCATCTTTCAGAAATGACTTTTCCTTCTTTGGTATCCACTCAATCAAATCCACCCAAGTCCAAATCATTGTAACTATAGGTACATATTCCCTAGCTACTTGCCCTGTTTTCTCAAAGAGCTCTGTACCTGCTTAACCATATGTTTCTCTCCATCTCCTGCCCTAATTCCAGGATCTTTAGTAGCTACATAGGTAGGAGCTCTTAACCTGGAGTCCACCAACTTTTGCTTGTTTGCTGGTTTTCCTAAGCAATTAGAGGTAAGTGGACTGCTCAGGGTCACACAATTAGTAAAGATAAAGTGTCTGAGGTTGTATTTGAACTCAGGTCCTCCTGACTCCACGGCTGGTACTCCTACACTGTGTCACCTAGCTGCCCTGGTCTATGAACTTGTAAAAAATATTTTGATAACTATGTTTGAATATATTTGATTTCTTTGGCAATGCCATATTTTTATGTACTTGAATGTTTAAGAATTTCTGATAAAATTATTCTCTCAAACTCTCTAACTTTCCAGTTCATCAGTTTTTAAAAATCCCATGACCTACTCTACTGCATCTCAACCCTACATAGGAATGGATACATACTAAATATTCTGATTTTCTATAAATATTCTACTTCCTTAATTAGAACACTGAGATTTCCCTATTTGACCATAACTTCCTATCACCCAGCAGGGATATGTTGGTAAATATTTAACAACCTACTCGCCAGAGGAAAAAATGGGGCATAACATACTTTCAAGTTTAATCTGCATTAGTAACAGGTTCCTTATCACTTAAGTATGGGCAATCATCAAAACAAGAAATCAGGCACTGTTGTGTAGTGTTTGCTGATTTCGAGGAGTAAAAGCTCACATTGAAATTTTCCCTATTTAGTTCCAGCACACCCCTAAGTTTACTTCTTTCTATGACTTGCCACTTCTAAATAGCTTCTTTTTATTCTTTTCCCTCACTGAAACTTTGAGAACCTCGAAATTTTCTCAGACTTTTGCTCGGACTTCACTTTTTTCCCTCTCCTCATCCTAAAAGTGCCTGGCTATCTCAGCTTTACCCTGGTGTCTACTCTGGAATCCCTTGTGCTTTGGCCTATCACCACTTGCCCTTTGCTGAAAACTTTGCTCTCGATTACTCCCACCATCCTTGTCCTTTGATTCTACCTATGAACTTCTGGAAAAAACTAAAAGAGGCCTCACAACCATACTGATTGGGTACATTACACTTTCATGTTACCAGCTTCATCTGGGCTCTTAGTGCAGCAAGGCAGTTGTTTCTTTCTCCCTAATTGATTCCATATCTGGCTCCCCATTGAAATTATTTCAAATCTTCTCTTTCCCTCCTCAAGCCTTTTCCACCTCATTCTTTCTCTCTTATAGCTCAGAAGATTGTTTCTTGTTTTATTAAGAAACTTGAGGTATTTCAGTGTGAGCACCTTCTTCTCTCAAGTTCTTTAGCTCAAAGCCCCTTAGGATTTTCTCACACTTTTTCTTCTTTTTCCATACTTTCTGATAAAAGATTCTTCTCACCAAAGTCAACTCTTCTACTGTATACTTGATGGGATAAAGTATGCCCTGAAACAACTAAGTGGTATAGTGGATAAAAGCATGAAGGAAAAAAAAAAAAAAGCATGAAGACAGGAAGTGAGCTCAAATCTAGCCTTAGACAACCAATAAATTTAGATCTAAAAAAATAAAATTGAATTTTAAACAGTGCTTGTGGACTTGAAATACTGATTCAGCTTATGAATCCATGAAGTCCTCCTTCTTGATTGTTTCAATTCTCATTGAGCCCCTTTATTTCTCATATACCATGGCACTTAATATGTATGCTACAACATTCAACATTTATTCATATACTCTTTTATATATGAACTCAGAATTTCAGACAGAACCTGAGAGGTAATTTAGTTCAATCCCCAGCCTTCACCCAAATGCTGATTATATAGATGAGGTAGCTGAACCAGAGAAGAATGATTTGCACAAGGTCATATTATTCTTGATTGTTATTTTATTTACATTAGCCTTGCATGCAGGGACTATGTGGGACTAAAAATATCTCACTTTCCAGGCATGTGAGTCCAACATAAGAAAAAATATAATCTCAGTTCTTTATGATCTTACATAAATAAGGTTAAGGTATTTGTTGTTGCTGATTTTGAGCATCACCATTAAGTAAAAAATGAATGGAATTGATTTAACACCAGGGCTTTAATAAGCAAAAACTCCTAAGAAAATCTACATTTACAGATAAGCAATGAAATCATGGAATTTAGAGTTAGATGAAAATAGAAAATCACCCTTTCTTTGTAAAATATGAAAACTGAAAACTTGAAAGGAGAAATTAGCTGCCCAAGGTTATACAAGTAGTAGGAAGCAGAACTGGAATGTGAATCCAGGTCCTTTGCTTCTAAATCTAGGATCTTTTAACTCTATCACATTACTATTGAGAGGTCATCCAATTTAGCCATTAAAATAAGCATCAAAAATAAAAACCAGACACCCTCCCCTTACAGCACACATTAGTCATTAGCTCATCAATGAATCAAAAATTATTAAATACTTACTGTATGTCAGGTATTGCTAGGCTAAATTTTTACTGTCAAGGACACAAAAATATCTTCAAATGCCTTGGATAATGACTGTGAGATGAAATGCATTGAATGACACCTCAGGTTCACAGTCTTTGCCATTCAGAGCAAATTAATCTCAGTCCAGCTGTCTTTGTGGTTTTCCACTTATTCCCCAGACAGAGCAGAAGTAGACATACAATTATTCTTTATGTTCTCTTTCTTTTTATTTCTCCTTCTTTCCATCCCTCCCCCTTATCTCTTTCTTTCTTTATTCTCTCCTCTCCCGACCTTCCTCTTTGTCTCCCTCATACCTTTTCATTCCCTTTGCAATACTCTTCCATTACAAATCTAGAGTTCATGGTGACAGTGATAAGAAGCAAGATTGGCTGGGATGTAAATGGAAATATAACTGTATCAGATCCACAGAGACAAAATCATATTTATTTATCTTTTAGCTAAAACAAACAACACCAAAAAAGGAACAAAGAAAAGAGAGAAATAAAAGTGACTGTGGAAGTGGTTAAGGAAGGAGGCAATCTATTTTGGTGGGAAAAGAGCTGGAATGAGAGTTTGCAGACTCAGAGACCTGAGTTCCAGTAATGGCTCCTTTATCACTCATTGTATGATCTTCGGTCATAGAGTAAATTAATGTTTTAAAATCTTTAAAGTAGTTTTACATAAATTATTTCGCTCAGAGCTCAGCTCAAGTTTAACTTTGCATAGACCTTTCCTGAGTTTTCTCTAGTTGCTAATCTTACTCCTATCCCTTAAATTAACTTGTATTTATTTTATATATATTTTGAGTGGAGGTAGCATTGCTTAGCAGAACCAGTTTCAGAATTAGGGAGAACTAGGTTCAACATTTTGCATCTGACATTTACTTGTTGTATGACACTGGTTAAGTTATGCTTAACCTCTCAGTACCCGTAGGGAGCTTTCTAAGATCATAAATTGCAGAGAATGTGTTAATTTATACTGGTAGAGAGTTTCCTTGTCTAGGTGTTCTCTATGTCAATAAAATCACCGGTTCAGTGTCTATCTCTGTAAATATTCTCTAAAATGTAATGTTCTCTGGGAGCAGGTTTCTTGGGGGGCTTCTGGAGGCAGCCTTAGTTTTCATTTCAGTAATCACCCCAAATGCAGCCAGGAGTTAAAGTTCAAATGCTTTATTGTCTCCTTCAAAGTCTTATCTCCTTCACTTGGGGCTCAGCTAGTTTTTCCTGGAGGCCTTCCGGATCTTGGTTTCAGTATTCTCCACAGGACAGCCTGCCACCACTTCTCTCTTCCTTAGTTCTACCTGACTGCCTTCTCTGGCTTCTGAATATCCCGGACTGAATCCTGGCTGAGGCTCTAAGAGCTTCTAGTGCGCTTGTCCTTTCTGGCCCTGAGAGCTCCTCCTTATATGTTCCACACTGAAATCATTATATCATTAGGAAACCATTATTTGTTGTAGGATTAAATCAATGCTAAACTAGATTTAACCATTGTCTCCTCAATTCCACTCAGTACCTTGTTTCAAGTTTTGGCCCATAACATCTCATTGTAGGATCAGATCAATCATACTGAACCATGCTAAATTGGATAATTATTGTGTCTATCAATTCCACTGTCTTAATACCTTGTAAGAATCCTAACATATCTCTATGTGTGTGTATATATCTATACACCCATACTTATAGGTGACAATACTGATTCTTCTGACAGAATAGTGCTTGGAATATAATAGGTAACTAAAAATGCTTGTCAATTGATACTAATAATGTTAGGTTAATACGACAAGTGTTGTTATCTCCATTTTATAGAAAAGTAAATTGAGGTTCAGAAAAGTCCATTTATTTTTCCAAGGTGAAGTGGATTGTAATAGCCTAGGTGAGAAGTAAACTTGTAGTTCAGTCATTATGTCAGTAAAGGTAGAGGAAAGTGTGTTATATTAGAAAGAATCATAGTATCTCAGACTAAGAGGGAATGTTAGACCATATCTAAAAAAATCCATATTTGAATACGAATTACCTATATAACATCTCCCACAAATGATCATACAACTCCTTTTGAAAACCATTAACTGTTAGGAACACATCAAGTGTAAGGCAATCCATTCTAGTTTTGGATAATATTGATTGTTAAGAACTTTTCCCCCCAAATCTGAAAGTGTCCAACTTCCATTTATTATTCCTGGATCCATCTTCTCTGGTCAAATGTAACAGATAACAATACCTCCTCACCACTTTTATGTCCCTCATAAATCATTTTCTCCATCTTAATTATCAGTGATTCCTTTAGCCAAATTTCATATAGCATTGATCTAGCCTTGCCATCTAGTCACAATCTTATGTATATCCTCCAGTTTGACATTGACCTTTCTAAAGCATATTACATAAAACTTAACAAGAAACATAGATGCAATGTAATCCAGCCAAAAATACAATAGAAATATTTGCCCTTGCGCTAGATATTATATTTCTAAATATAGCCCAAATTTAACCTTATTGCATTGATCCCATTCAGGTCTTTTTGCATATGTATGCTAGTGAATTTGAAGACAGACCATTTGCCTAATCTTACCTCAACCATTAGATGATTGTATGACCCTATACTTGTACCTTTTTTGCTCTTTGGTTTTCTCATTTGTAAAATATCAGAGAGCAGGGACATGAGAGGGTAAGATTTAGATTAAATTTAGATCTTTAATGCTCCATACTAATTCATAGAACCTCTTTGGTTCTATGATTAGCAAAAGACTTTGAAATACTCCTGAAACAGCAGGATTTTGACCTGCCAGTTCTTAGTATCTAGTTCACTTAGAACTGTCCAAGGTACTCAACAAGGTAAATTCCACAGAATAAGCTTCTTCTCTCCCTAGGATTTACATGGTACATAAAGAATGTTGGCATGGTTGGTTAGAACTAAATGTAAATGATATAATGTGGTTGTATGAATGAGGCACCATGACATTTTCCACTCATAAATATCTCTTTACTAATAATTCCAGAAATCTTACCATTTGAATTTCACTCATCATCTTGAAGCTTTTTCTGTCTTCCTTAGTATTTTCTTAAAATGCAAATGCCCTCAGATTAGAGGGAAAAGCAACATAACATCTGACACATTGACACCTTGAAAGAGTTTGAATCACACAATTTTAGAATCTCAGAATTATAAGGGACTTTAGATATAATCTATTCCAATCTTCTATGAACAAATTATAACATCCTTGATAGATGATCTCAAAATTGACTCCACTTAAATATTTCTAGTAAGAGGGATTATAGAATATGCATCCAGAATTAGAAGGAGTCTTAGAGGTTATTTACTCTAATCTCATTTTACATATGATGAAGCTGAGGTCCAAAGAAATTTGGCAAAGCATCCCAGCTCTTACTATTAATAATACTAACAAGTAGTAGAGTTATTAATAAATGATCTGATGTCAATCTCAAAGACTTTTATGCTATACTATGCTCCCTCAAGAGACAACCTGCCCCATTAGTTGACAGCTAATGTAGAGAATAATGGTAGAGAATAAGAGAGAGACTAGGGGACTAAGAAAGAGGAAAAACAAAGTCTACCCACTTTATCATTTGCTCAGGGCTCAGAGAATACTCAGGATACTCATTAAGGAAATCAGCTGTATGGGTTGTATGACACCAGATATGCTTGAATACTCTGGAGAAGTAAAACTACTCCTCCTTTAACTTGAAAGATCAAATAATGATTCTACTGTGAGGGAAAGGGGAAAGGCAACTAGAAAGGAAAGAAAGACAAGCACTTATGAAGCACCTACTCATATGTCAAACATTGTGCTAAGCATTTTACAAATATTATTATATTTTATTTCAATGAAATTTTACCCCTATGATGTTCCAGAACAGTTATTAATTTATGTGGTAAAAACCAATTCAGACCTTATGGAGCTAATCTTATAAACAACAGAGTGATAGGAAGAACATCAAACTAGCCTACCCAATAAGATACTTCATACTTGCATCCCATTACAGTATTTCAGAGGTACTGAAACACTGCAGCAACAAGATTCATCATATCTTTAAAATTTTTTATTTTTACCTGTTATGTTTAGAGATGTTTTCTCTGAAAAGAAAGAGGAACATGGTGGTAACATCAAACCTATTTTTCTAGATCTAAGCCTAAGAAAACAGAGACTTAATATAGATGTTACAGGGAAAGGCTGGCTATCTCAACTTAGCCTATCCCATCACATGGTGAAATGAAAAACAGTGATCAACAGATAGAGAATGTAGATATCTTCTATGATTTTTATTTGTCTCATAAGTATGAAGTGAGAGCTGAGACTCTCATGATAATGCTAGGATGCCTACTACACCATCAGGACATAGATGTCTCTCATTCAGGAAATAAAATATGTGCATGGTAGATGTTTACTTCTCTGACTTTGAATTGATGATTCTCCCCCTACACTGTGTTGCTAATTATATGACTTCAGTATGTAAATATACTTCTTTTCTTCTGGTCTTTCTCAAAATTAGCTTTGTCTATCTAGTCTTTGAAGACATTTGTTATATTTAGAGGAATCTATAGTATTTTGAATACTTAGGCTATTTCATTAATGATCTCTCTTTCCCATCTATACACACACACACACACACACACACACACACACACACACACACACACACACAGTCTCTTCTAGGAATATGGACCCTTAGAAGCCTCATACTTTTGGTTTTGTCCAACCATTTCCAAATTATGCCATATTCTTCTCTACTATCCTCCCTCTTCCTTTCACACCAAACCTTGGACTCTTACCTCTGGAATTTGAAATTTAATAGGTGAGCCTTCTCCTTATCTTACCCATAATTGAGTAAGTTCCACTTCATTTCTTCATTACTTACAAACCAAGCTGCAAGCTGTATCCATTTAGCTCTCCTAGTATGTAGTCTCCCCTCAATAGAATATATGCTCCTTGGGAGCAGGAATTGTCTGTATTTGCATGCTCAGTATTTAGCATAGTGCTGAGTACTTAGTAAATGCTTAATAGATATTTTATTAAGTGAATGATGATTAATTCAGAAGGAATAGGAAACAATTAAAGAGGCAAAGAATCATCAATGTGTAGCTATATAAATAAAAATTGGACAACAGAAAGACACTAACAATTGTGACAGTGAATTTTATTAAGACATTGTGAACAACATTAGAGATGGTCTCTATGTTAAATATGGGTTCTGGTTAAAGTTAATAATAAAGTTATCAAGTTGCCTAAGAACCTAGTACTTTAGTACCTAATTTTCTAGGGACTTAAGAAGTTTACTGACCAATTATTTAAGGGCAGGTACTTCATGATTCAATTCCCTTAAGTATTTAATTATCTATTTAACTAAGTATATTATTACCTAATTATCTGAATGCTTGTATGACTCATATAACTAATAACCTAAGGGCTCAAGCATCTTTGTAATCCTCTTCTGCTATTGCTCACCTGACCTGAAGAAACCCAACTCCAATAAAGATGTCTTTCAACTTACCTTTTAACCATATTCATGTTTCAGGTCACTTGTGGAGATTCTAGATTCTTGAGGTAATGTTGCTAAGACCTGCTAATAATAAGATTTAGTATAATTTGGTAAAATCTGACAAAACCTTTTCAGATTGGTAACAGTTATTAGTTGATGTAAAAACCAATTCAGACCTTATGGAGCTAATCTTATAAACAACAGAGTGATAGGAAGAACATCAAACTAGCCTACCCAATAAGATACTTCATACTTGCATCCCATTACAGTACTTCAGAGGTACTGAAACACTGCAGCAACAAGATTCATCATATCTTTAAAATTTTTTATTTTTACCTGTTATGTTTAGAGATGTTTTCTCTGAAAAGAAAGAGGAACATGGTGGTAACATCAAACCTATTCTTCTAGATCTAAGCCTAAGAACACAGAGACTTAATATAGATGTCACAGGGAAAGGCATACTTAATTTTGTTTGACTAAGATGAGTCATAACTTACTTTTTGGAATGACCAATCATTCAGAAAAGTTCCACATTATTCACAACATATTGCCAGCTCAAGATTAACCAGGTGGGAAGCATTCTTATTCAAAAAGGGAATAACACAATGGAGAAAATTAAGTATCTTGACATTATGTTGTAAGGTCATTCTTTCAATAAGTAGCAGTTCTTGGATCTTAATCCCTTTGAGCAACTTGTGGCATTTTCCTCAAGTGGTGGAGTGCTGACAAAAATAATTCAGACAACAACCAGAATTCAAAACTCAAAACAATATCAAATTACAGTCTCAAGAGATTTTACCTCAAATGGCAAGTTTTACTAACCACAGCTTAGAACTAGGTACAATTATTATTTCTCTGATGTTGTTACAATAACAACAATAACATTTTTTTCAAGGCCTTTCAAAAAGGAAAAAAAAAATTTCCTTTTTTCTAGTTTAAGCCCATCCTGGTGTAAAAATAAATTATTAGAAATTAAGAAAATACTTCCAGAAAAACATGGAAAAATTTCCAAAGAGATGCAAAATGAAATGATCAGAACCAAAAGATCATTGTACACAGAAACAGCAATATTGTATGATGATTTATTATGAATATCTTAACTGTTCTCAGAAATATAATGATCCAAAATAATTCTGTAGGACTTATGATGAAAGATGTTATCTATCTGCAGACAAAGAACTGGTAGTACCTGAATGGAGAGCAAAGATACTTTTTCTTTACTTTATTTGTCTTGGGATTTTTGTGTCTGTGTTTTCTTTCACAGAATGACTTATGTGGAAATGTATTTTGCATTACTATATATGCACAATCTAAATCAAATTGCTTGCTTTTTCAATGAAGAGGGGGGAAAGGGAAGAAAAGAATTTGGGACTTGAAATTTGAAAAAGAAAGTGCTAAAAATTGTTTTTACAGGTAATTGAGGAAAAATAAAGTATTAAATAAGAAAAAAAATGAGAAAACAATCACATTTTTAATTCCACAGAGTGAATTAATGAAAGTTCACTAACAACACAGAGTTTGGAGCAAGGGAGGAATATTGTCTACTTATGTAATTCTCCAGATGAATGGATAGCCATATCTTAAGATATTATATATTAATTCCCTTAGGCAAAAAATAAGTCTTTAAGACAAATCTCTGGGGGCAGATAACCTTGTACAGCTAGAAGATCCAAGGGAACCTGGCACTTTTAGAAAGAAAAAAAAATTGTAAGTTTTTTTAAGCTTTTCCCACACAGTAAATTATTCTTCTTCTTTTCAAAGCAAAATGTATTCAATTAAATGTTTGGTAGATTTTTAGTATTATAACAAAAGCCTCTAATAACATAATTTCACAGTAAGTGAAACAAAGTTTATTCTAAATGATAAATTCCATTAACTTCTTAATAGTATTTTTAATATAATGATTTCTCAAAATTTACAATAAGATCTAGACACATATTAATAACAAAAATAAAACAAAACTTATTGCCAGTCAAATGACATTAATTCATTTGAATGCATTTTTGAATTATCCTGCATCGAAAATCATTTCATTCATCTTATTTATTTTGGCATTCTGTACTAATTACATTCAAGACTTATATAGAGTAGTTTTGATTTAATTATACTTTAAATAAAACATTTTTGCAATTTACCTTAATAAATATATTCCTTTAAGAAGCAAGAACATTGACTCAATGTCAAATATTTTCCATTAAGGCCTGATTTACTTACAGAGGGTCAAACATCACAATTATTCTAATTGGAGAAAACATCTTATTTAAAATGAGATTAGAATAAATTCAATAATATTTGGCAAATGGCAATTTACAAATGGCAATCTGAATTTTCTCAAGGGCTATTTATTAGTAGCACTTCAAATTATAGGATCTGCTACTTTCAGTTAGTCTACAGCTGAAGATTTTAAGAATCAAATTTTGTATTCTCTCTATCTTTTAGAGCCCATGAGAATTTTTTGATACATTGAAACTGTAAACATAACCTCTATATTCCTCACATAAGGACTAAAATATAGCATTTTGTTTTATTAGAGACAGAATTTTGCTATCTTCAAATATTCCATATTCAAATTTATCACTATAATTTTTACCATAAATTTAAATTGCTAACAGGTTTTTCTTCAAAAAGTTTCTCATATCCTTCTTATCTCAGTGAGATTAAAAAATTTTTTCTTCAGGTTTCTCTTTCCAAAATTTTAAACCCTTTACTTTTAAACTCCGTCTCTATTCACACTGTTTGTGGAAACAAACTACACATTTCTTTATCTTACCACTCACTCCCTTCTCATCCCTATATGTTTAAACCTTCTCTCTTCCATTCTTTTTTTTTTTTTTTTTTTTTTTTTTTTTAATGTACTTCCAGAGGCAGTTAGGTGGTTAGGTGGTGCAGTGGATAGAGCACCAGCCCTGAAGTCAGGAGGACCTGAGTTCAAATTTGACCTCAGACACTTAGTACTTCCTATCTGTGTGATCTTGGGCAAATCACTTAACCCCAATTGCTTCAGCAAAAATAAAAAATAATAATAAATCTAGTGGACTTTTATTAAAGCCTTTCAAAAATATATTTTCATATTCTGATCCTTCACTATCCTTCCTTTCTTCTATTTTCTTAATTCCATATCATTTTTATTTCCTAATCATATCCCAAAATAGTTATAGAACAAATCATCCATACACTTAATTTCTCCTTTCAAATTTAGCATAGGATTTTTATTACATAATATTAAACAATAGTAATTTTTTTAGATTTTTAAGAGCTTACAAATGCATAGTCTATTCCAATTTTTAACGTACCTTTGCTTCTACTTTACCTGTACAATCAGATTCTTTTATATTATAGAAAATACTATGATAACATAAAATGCTCTCCCAAATTAAATTTAATTTATTTTTAAATAGCTCTCTGATTTAAACAAGATCAAGAAAAGAGTTGATAATGATGGTTCTTAAGCACCAGAGAAATATAAATTGCAAACTGCAAACCTATTTTTTCTTTTTTTTTTCCCTTAAACTTTTGGAGTTAATAGATAATACTTTCAAACTAGCTTCAGCTAGTTTTTTTTAGTCAGGTTAGTTACCTTCTTCCCTTGTGCTATAACAATAAATTTGTCACTGTCTAGAGAAAGAGTGACAAAATTACCTAAATGCTATTTCCACATAATTTTCACAATGTTTTATCAGTATTTTCCCCTTAAAAACTTCTGCAGAGTAGTATCTTAGAACTGTCTAAACTATTTCAGTATTTATGAAAAACATTCAATTTGGAAATTCACAGTAGAGAATTTACATTTCAGGCATAAATATAGTCCCTAATTAGTTCGTGCTGCCATACATTTCTGCAGACTGGAAAAAAAAAAAAAAAGATTTCCTTTCCTCTTATCTGTGTCTTTTGTTTGCCTCTCTAACTTGGCTAGAGTTAAAAAATGAGAGAAAAAAGAAGAGAGAGAGAGAGAGAGAGAGAGAGAGAGAGAGAGAGAGAGAGAGAGAGAGAGAGAGAGAGAGAGAGAGAGAGAGAGAGAGAGAGAGAGAAGGAGGGAGGGAGGGAGGGAGGGGAGAGAGAGAGAGAGAGAGAGAGAGAGAGAGAGAGAGAGAGAGAGAGAGAGAGAGAGAGAGAGAGAGAGAGAGAGAGAGAGGGAGAGAGAGGGAGGGAGAGAGGGAGAGAGAAGGAGAGAGAGAGAGAAAGAGGGAGGGAGGGAGGGAGGAGAGAGAGAGGAGGGAGAGAGGGAGGGAGGGGGGAGAGAGAGAGGGAGGGACAGAGAGAGGGAGGGACAGAGAAAGGGAGGGAGGGAGGGAGAGAGACTGACTTTATCTTTTTGGAAGTTTTGAAAATTCTGGAGAAAATTTTTCACTGCACACTTTTCTTTTTTTTGGTATTGTTTGAAAATTTATGATTTTTCTCAATTATATGTAAAAACAAATTTAAGATTCTTTTTTTAAAAATTTGAATTCCAAATTCCTTTTTTTCTATCCTTTCTCTCACTTTTGCCTCCTGTTTGAGAAAGCAAGCAATTTGATATAGATCATATGTATTCAGTCATGCAAAACACATTTCCATATTATAGGCTCCCTTTTGTTTTTTTCTCAATCTTTTTATTTTCAAAACATATGCATGGATAATTTTTTAACATTGACCCTTGCATAGCCTTGTCTTTCAGATTTTCCCCTCCTTCCTCCTACCCCCTCCCCTAGATGCCAAGCAATCCAATATGTTATACGTGTTAAGGTATGTTAAATCCAATATGTACAAACATATTTATACAATTCTCTTATTGCACAAGAAAAATCAGATCAAAAAGGAAAACATGAGTAAGAAAACAAAATGCAAATGAACAACATCAAAAAGAGTAAGAATGTTATGTTGTGGTCCACATTCAGCTCCCACAGTCCTCTCTCTGAGTATAGATGGCTCTCTTCATCATAAGATCATTGGAACTGCCATCAATTATCTCAATGTTGAAGAGAGCCATGTCCATCAGACTGGATCATCATATATAATCTTGTTGCCATGTACAATGATCTCCTGGTTCTGCTCATTTCATTTAGCATCAGTTCATGTTGTTCATGTTGGTTGTTTCTTATAGAATAATAATATTCCGTAACATTCACATACCACAATTTACCCAACCATTCTCCAATTGATGGGCATCCATTCAACTTCCAGTTTCTAGCTACAACAAAAAGGGCTTCCACAAACATTTTGGCACATATAGGTCCCTTTCCCTTCTTTAGTATTTCTTTGGGATATAAGCTCAATAGTAGCACTGCTGAATCAAAGGGTATATACAGTTTAATAACTTTTTGAGCATACTTCCAAATTGCTCTGCAGAATGGCTGGATCTGTTCACAACTCCACCAACAATGTATCAGTGTCCCAGTTTTCCTTCATTCCCTCCAACATTCATCATTATCTTTTCCTGTCATCCTAGCCAATCTTAGATGTACACATTTTTTGGGGGGGAGGGTGATTAGGCCATACACACACAAATTCAGTTTGGATTTATCCAGAGACAAAACAGACAAAATACTCAACATTACACAAATAAAACACTTAAAACCTCACATTTCTAAAGAATATCAGATTGGCCAATTTGTTAACCATCTCCCTTAGAGGAGTCCCATAAGATACATTTAACTGTCCAGATCTCTTGAGTACATGTAAAATTCAGCCATAATGTCTTTTACACAGAATTTGGTTCATTTAGATTTAACTTGCAGATGGCAAAGCAGAAGCAACAGTAAGGAGGCTTTAAAAACAGAAACCACAAGCCTCTTACCTGCTTTGTAACTGCCATTTTTCCACATGATGCTTCTGCCCCATCTATCAATATATCTGCAGTCTATCAGTATAATCTACTCCATCACTATGATTGGTAGGTCATAAAAATCAGGAGTCAGAAACTTTCTCAAGCTAATGAGTAGTTTATTGATTGTCACATGCAGTAGCCAGAATGCATACATTAGGCTGAATACATGCATTCAGAATGCATGCCAGAGAAAGTACAAAATTCTCCTAAATTACCCCAGTTTTTAGATCTTTAACCAAACAACTCTGGCTTCTTCTCTCTACCAAATATTGTTACTCAATTAACAATATTGAAATAACTCCTTTTCTCTTATGCTGAAGAAGACATTCTGTTTTCAAGAATATTCAGAGGTCTCCTGTCATGCAGTCTAATAATTTATTAACACTTTTATTGCCTGTTTTTTTTTGTTTGTTTTGTTTTGCAACCTTGTGATTTGGCATGAATTCTTTTTATAATATTACAGCATTCTGTTATAATAATTCACAAATTTAATCCTTTATAGCTAGTTATATTATCAAAGGTTTTCATTCAATTTTATTCTTCTTGGGGAAGTTAGGTGGTGCAGTGGATAGAACAACAGCCCTGAAGTCAGGAGGACCTAAGTTCAAATCTGACCTTAGACACTTAATACTTCCTAGCTATGTGACCCTGGGCAAGTCACTTAACCCCAACTGCCTCAGCCAAAAAAAAAAAGTTTATCCTTCTTGTTCATCTCTTTTGAATAAGTGAATACAGAATCATAGAATCTCAAAAGTGGAAGATATTTAAAGAATCATATAGTCCAACCTATACATGAAGAAAAAAATATCTCTCCTACAACATATATACTGATAAGTGATTGAATGAATGAAAAAGAATTTAAATACTTCTTACTTATCAGACACTCTGCTAAGTGTTGGCAACAAAATATAGAAAAAAGCAAGATAGTCTCTGACCTCAAAGCAATTATATTATATTAAGACAATACACAAAAGAGTGGTATCAAGACAGCAGTATTATGGTCAGAAGACAATTGATTGACATGTCCTTTCTAAGAATGGCAGTTTTAATTTGATTGGTATTCTCAGAGTTAGAGTTGGAAAGAGGTGAAGGAAGAGGAAGAGTGTGACAT
This sequence comes from Sminthopsis crassicaudata, assembly GCF_048593235.1. Taxonomy (NCBI): domain Eukaryota; kingdom Metazoa; phylum Chordata; class Mammalia; order Dasyuromorphia; family Dasyuridae; genus Sminthopsis; species Sminthopsis crassicaudata. The sequence continues at coordinate 253,640,020 of NC_133618.1, forward strand.
TAAGATAGTCATGAAACCACATGGTGGATCTGTGACCAAGCGATGTAGGGTAAATGATCATCATTATATATAAGTCCAGAATTCTAGAATGAGTGCTGAGGTGCTAGATTGGTGAGAAGAGAAGGGAAGACTGTATCGTAGGAACATGATGAGATAAAGATTGATAGGGAGTAAGGCAATAGAAATTGCAGTCCAAGTTTCCAAGAGGATGCTTTCAGAAAAACCTGGGAAGACTAACATGAAGGGATACAAAGTTAAACAAGCAGAAACAGGACATTGTACACACTAACAACAAAATTATGTGATGATCAATTGTGAATGACATAGCTCATCAATACAATGATCTAAGACAATTCTGGAGGATTTATGATGAAAAATACTATTCACCTCCAGAAAAAGAAATGGAGTTGGAATGTAGATTAAAGCAGACTTTTAAAACTATCTTTCTTAGAATCCAGCCATTCTGGAGAGCAATTTGGAACTATGCCCAAAAAGTTGTCAAACTGTGCATACCCTTTGACCCAGCATTGCTGTTATTGGGATTATATCCCAAAGAAATACTAAAGAGTGGAAAGGGACCTGTATGTGCCAAAATGTTTGTGGCAGCTAGAAACTGGAAGTTGAATGGATGTCCATCAATTGGAGAATGGTTGGGTAAATTGTGGTATATGAAGGTTATGGAATATTATTGCTCTGTAAGAAATGACCAGCAGGAGGAATACAGAGAGGCTTGGAGAGACTTAAATCAACTGATGCTGAGTGAAATGAGCAGAACCAGAAGATCACTATACACCTCAACAACAATACTGTATGAGGATGTATTCTGATGGAAGTGGAAATCTTCAACATAAAGAAGATCCAACTCACTTCCAGTTGATCAATGATGGACAGAAATAACTATACCCAGAGAAGGAACACTGGGAAGCGAATGTAAATTGTTAGCACTACTGTCTATGTACCCAGGTTACTTATACCTTCGGAAGCTAATAATTAATGTGCAACAAGAAAATGGTATTTACACACATATATTGTATCTAGGTTATATTGTAACACATGTAAAATGTATGGGATTACCTGCCATCGGGGGGAGGGAGTGGAGGGAGGGAGGGGATAATTTGGAAAAATGAATAAAAAAAAATTAAAAAAAAAACTATCTTTCTTAGTGTTTTTTTCATACTATAACTAATATGGGAATGTTTTGTATTACTGTACATGTATATCCCTTTTCTAGGTGGTGGAGAGGAGGGAAGGAGAGAATTTGGACCTCAAAACTTTAAAAAACAAATGTTAACAATTGGTTTTACATGTAATTATAAAAAATAAAAACAAAGACATCCAAATTTTTGTTTGAAAACCTTCATTCAGTAAGGATGAACATATCACTCCTAGAGACTGTTCATTCCACTTTTAAATAAATAAGCTATTATTTTTCGTTTGATTGTGTAACTTTTTAAAATGTATTTTATTTAAAAAAAATAAGAAAAAAAAGACAGAAAAGGAGAACATTGTTATGTGCCCAACAGAACATCAGGGATTCAAAATATATAACTACAAATTACCAGTTCAAGAAAGTATGTATATTAGTAGAAGAAATTATATTCATGAGTGTCCACCTTTTCTTTACTTCCTTGTAAATTATTTTGTTCTTTGCTGTGCAGCTTTTTAATTTTATTTTCTCCCCTTTCATTCCTCCTACCTTCCCCAAGTAGGCTATAGTAGGATAGTTAAGAAAGAATATGTTTATGTATTCATAGGTGTATATACACACACACACACACAGCCCTCCTCCCACATATCTTTCCTATCTCTGCTGATTCTGCTTTAATTCTGCTCCTTAACTTGCCTTACTATTATTTAATCTCCCACCCCACTTTGTTTCCTTCTCCCTCCATTCTTCCCTCCTTATTTCTTTATAGATTTTGGAGGGTACTATATCCTTCAGGATATATATGTAGTGTTGCCTATTAACCCATACCAGATGTGAGTAGGTTTTCAGAACTATGAGCCCTTTCCCCCCTCTATTGTCTCTGTATCTATTCTTATTGTGTACTTCATTTGCATAACATAATTATTGCTTTTTTTCCTTAACTTGGTCCCAATCTTTCTTTGGAACCACTCTATGATCAATCTTAAACATATAATATGTATTTCCCTTGTAAAAAAAAAAAAACAAACCAAACAAAAAACAAAAACAACAATTTGTCTATGTTGAGTTCCTTGAAATAGATCTGATATTGGTTTTTATCTGTTAAATTTTTATTAAGTTTAGGTTTGATTAATAGAAAGTTTTGAAAATCTGCAAGTTTGTTGAATGTCTATTTTTCTTATTTAATATTATAATTTTGCTGGATATGATATTTTTGGCCACAGGTCTAGTTCTTTTGATTGTTGGTAGATATGATTCCAGCACCTGCAGTCTTTTGTGGCTGCTGATAAGTACTGTATAATTCTAATTGTAGCTCCTGTGTATTTGAATTTTTTTTTCTTGTTTTTTGCAAAAAAAAAATTTTTGATTTGGGGGCTTCAATATCTAGTAATAAATTCCTATAAATTTTCCACAAAGGATCTTGTGGTGATGGCAGATTGTTTTCTACTTCTACTTTCCCCTCATGTTCTATCACTCCAGGACAATTTTCTTTTCTCTTGCACTATTGTGTCAAGGTTCTTTTTGTAGTCATAACTTTCAGGCAGTATAATTCTTCTCATATTTTCTCTTTTTGAACTGTTCTCCAGATTTGTCATTTTTCTCATAAGATGTTTCACATTCTGTTATATTTTTTCATTCTTTATAATGTGTTTTATTATTTCTTGATCTCTCATGGCTTCACTAGTCTTCCCCTTGCCCAGTTCTAATTTTCAAAGAGTTATTTTCTTTTTTGTATAAACATATTTATAAAATTCTCTTGCTTGCACAAGAAAAATCTGATCAAAAAAAGAAAGTAAATGAATAAGAAAACAAAATACAAGCCAACAACAACAAGAAGACTGAGAATGTTATTTTGTAATTCACATTCAGTTCCCACAGTCCTCTCTCTGGATGTAGATGGCTCTCTTCATTGACAAGATCATTAGAACTGTCCTCAATCATCTCATTGTCAGAAAGAGTCATATTCATCAGAATTGATCGTTGTATAATGTTGATGTTGTCATGTACAATAATCTCCTGGTTCTGCTCATTTCACTCAGCATCAGTTCTTGTCTCTCCAGGCCTCTCTGAAATATCCTGCTGATCGGTTCTTATAGAACAATAATATTCCATAACATTCATATACCACAATTTATTCAGCCATTCTCCAACTGATGGGCATGCATTCAGTTTCCAGTTTCTTGCCACTATGAAAAGGGCTTCCACAAACATTTTTATGCATGTGGGTCCCTTTCCTTCCTCAAGATCTCTTTGGGATATAGAATAGAATCACTTCTGGGTCAAATGGTATGCAGAGTACAATAACTTTTTGAACATAATTCCAAACTGCTCACAACTCCACCAATAATGTATCAGTGTCTCAATTTTCCCACATCCCAACATTCAGCATTGTCTTTTCATGTCATCTTAGCCAATCTGAGAGGTATGTAGTGGTATCTCAGAGTTGTCTTAGTTTGCGATTCTCTGATCAATAGTGGTTTAGCACACCTTCTCATATGATTAGAAATGGTTTTAGTTTCTTCATCTGAAAATTGTCTGTTCATATCCTTTGACCATTTATCAATTAGAGAATTGCTTGAATTCTTATAAATTTGAATCAATTCTCTATTTTAGAAATGAGGCCTTTTTCAAAACCTTTAAATGTAAAAATGATTTCCCAATGTATTGCTTCCCTTCTGACCTTGTCTGCATTAGTTTTGTTTGTGCAAAAACTATTTAACTTAATATAATCAAAATTATCTATCTGGCATTCAATTATGAGTTCCAGTTCTTCAAAGAGTTATTTTCATCTTTGATGTATTTCCTTTTTTAGTAGGTTAACTTTTCATAATCTTGTTTTTCTTGGAAGTTTAAAATTAATTTAGTTTGTCTTCAGTGTTTATCAGTTGATTTTTAAATTCTTTTTTGAGTTCTTCTACAAATTCTCTCTCCACCAGGAGCCATTTCATGTTACTCTTTGGGGTACAAGCTTTTCTTTTCTTTTCTTTTTTTTTTTTTTAAACTTCAGTGTCCTCTTCTGAAGTTGTTCCTGGTCTTCCCAGTTCCCATAGTAAATTTCTATGGTTGGATTCTGTTAGGATTACTAAGTGAGAACTCAGGTTGTCTGGACAGTGACAAGGTGAGAATTCAAGTTTTCTGGACAATTACAAGGTGAGAACTCAGGTTGACTTGATAGAAGGAGCAAGCTCATTGGCTGAAGTGGTTCTTCCCAGAAGCCCTTGCATTATCCCACGCCCATTCTCTGGGAGGATAAAAGAGACAGCATTGGGCCCAGAGAGCAGATCGGCCTGGAGAAGGATAAGAGCTGGAGGAGATTCAGAGCCAGGATTCAAGAAGGAGACTCTGCATTGCATCAGGCTTGACGGGGCTCCCTGCAGGAAGGGAAGTCACTTCTCTGGACAAGAGTTAACAGCAACTGCCTGGAGACAACGGTTCGTTAAGGAAGAATCTGTCGGAGAGATTTGAGTAGAAGACACAGCAGATCTCTTCCCAGAGAGTGATCCGGCAGCTTCTAGAGACGACAGCTCGTTACAGGATTCATTCTTCTTTGCCAGTTTTTTTTTTTTTTAATAAGAGTTATTAATGTGTACACCTCTAATTGTGGGATGGGAATTTGGTACTTCCAGCTTCACTTCAACTCTCCCTTCTGACCTGGAACCCCAAACCAAGAGCTCCCCTTTCTTGCAAGTGTGAGCAGCCAGCAGTGTCCCTGACCCATTCCTTCTGCACTCACAGAAATGATGATTCCTTCTAACCTGGGGCCTGGTCTCAGCAACACTTCTGGGCCCAGTGTTCTCAATCAGTCGAGCTTCACTCAGTCTTCCTGGACTCAGACCTTCAACTCCTCAAACTGGTCCAGCAGGTGAAAGTCCTTGTGGTTCCTGCTGAGGCTTCAGCCAAACCCAGCTAGCCCTAGGGCTCCCCACTTGCTAGCCCAGAGGTGTTTGTATTTCAAACAGTTAATCCTCAGCCTGGCATTTTACTCCAGATCTTCTTTGGTGCACCAGGAGAACCCTGTACCCTAAGTCTCCTTGATTTTTCACCAGTCTATGTTCTCCCTGAGGTGTAAATTTGTTATATTTGTAATGGAAATCTGGAGAGCTTGAAATTTACCAACCTATTCTACCATCTTCCCAGAATCCTCCTCCCCATAACTGATTATTTTAAACTATATTTTATTTATTTCAACTGGCCAAAATCTACCTCTTATCCTCTTATTTAACATCTTAATTGAAATCACAATTAAAAATCAACCTTATTACAAATGTAGTAAAACAAAATTTTCCACAGTGGCCATTTAAAAAAAAAATGTCTTATGCTATACTTCTCCTTCAGGAAGTATGTGGCATATTATATCATCAGATTTTATCATAAAACTATATATGAGTTCAACAAATCATATTCTATCATATTTGTAAACTATAACTTATTCACTGGTCCTCTAATTCATAGGCACCTTCTTAGATTCCCATTTTTTAATAACAAAAAACCCACAGCAAATGTTTTTATCCATCATTAGAGTTTGAATAACTGATTGTTAAGAAGTTTTTCATTTTATCATGTCAAAATTTGTTTCTGTAACTTCCACTCATGGTTCCTTCTTCTGCCTTTTGTGGCCAAACAGAAAAGTTGTAATCAATCTCAAGGATGTGTTAGCTTTTCAAATAAAGTTAGCTTTTATTTCCCTACTAGGTGATCATTTCTTCAGGTTAAATGTTCCCACTTCCTTCAATCTCCATATAACATAAACTTGAGACCTTTCACTGGTTGCCTACCCCTTTGCATCCTCTCTAGTTTATTTCTGTCTTGCTTGAATTGTGACATCCAGAATTTAATAGAGTGCTCCAGATGGAGTCTAACCAAGAGTTGAATAATACAGAAGGACCTTCATAACCCTGAAATTTGTGTTTCATATAATTCATCCCAAGATAGTGTTAGCTTTTTTGGCTGCCACATCACACCATTGACTCATATTAAGCTTGCAGCCTACTAAGTCTTTCTAAAAGATGCCTCATTCTTCTAAATCTGTATATCTTTTTTAGGCAAAGTGTTATCTAACCATGCCTCCCTCATCTTGTACTTGTGAAAGTAGAGTGTTTTTTTTTTTAACCAAGATAATCAAAATTATTAATTTAATTTTATTAAATTTGTTAAATTTCAGCAATAGCAGCTGTGTCTTCCCATTCTATTCTATGAGCATTAATTTATGTAGGTAGGAGTGGGCAATATGATTGATTCCACAAACATTCACACACACTGAACTTTCTACTTTCTTTGTATAATCTTTTATGATTTTTCTTCCCCCCCCCCCAGCTCTTTACTTCTCTGTTGTTTTATCTGGATCTGAAACTACATTCAGAGTGGTGAAGATAGAGTCTCAAAATTAATTTACCTAATGGATATATTAGATGGAAATGTAACCAAATGTACATAATGCATAATGTCTAATACACACACACATATATAATATATAACCAAAACTGCCATCATTGAAAGATTTTTATATCATAGTTCATGCACATGAAAACAATCATAGGAGAGCAGACATCTGGAGAAAGGAAAAAAAAACACAATTTCAATTTCTCTTTCCTCCCTCCTTCTCTCTCTCCGTCTTTCTCTTTCTTTCTCTTTGTCTCTCTTCCCCCTTTGCTTTTTTTTCTTTTTTTTTCCTTCCTTCCTTCCCTCTTCTTTCTTCCTTCCCTTTCCTTCTCCCCTCCCCCCACTGCTTCCCTGTGAGTTAATGCAGCAAGGAAGAAGCACAAAGGCACATTCATGTCAGACAAGCTTCTTTTCAACAAATCTTTCACGCTAAGAAAAATTTACATTGAGAAAAAACCCAAATTAATAATACAGGACCTGGAGTGACCTTTCTTTTCTCTTCAATATCATCAATAGTGCTTCAGGGTTTATTTCATAGGGATTCAATCTTTAAAGGGAGGAGATCTAGCTTTGTCTCACTTCTGCTGATCTAAACTATATCATACTAAACCATACTATTACAATAGTACTATACTACCATATGTTTAAGTCTCACTTCTGATCTGTACTGTTATGGGCCAGAACTTGAAACAAGGTACTAAGTCAGTGGAATTGAAAGAGACAATAGTTATGAGCAGAAGCTCTTGGAACCAAGGGGAGAGGAAGGCCTCCAGAAAACTGGCCGAGCCCCAAGTGAAGGAGACAATAGAGGATCTGGCCTTTAACAGCTGGCTGCTCCCGAAGCCCCAGCAACCTGCTCCCAGAGAACATTACATGTTAGAGAAGAATATTACATACACATATAGTATACTACTAAACTATTACATGTTTATACAAATTGACAGTCCCCTGGGCAGCTCCTTGGGACTACACCCTGTAGAACAATGGCATATCTACACTGATGAGAGAGCGCCCTCCTTGGGAGAACAAGCGCCAGCAAGTACTCGGAGGAGGTTAAAACCGCTCACCCTCTCACGAGTCTGGGCTGTTCACCTCTGAGCACCAAAGCAGCAGATCACTGACCTCGGTGCCAGCGTGGCTAGCGTCTGTAGCAGTTACCTTTTCATTGAGGTCGCTTGTGATTTTTCCCGTCTACCCTCATAAATCTGGTGCTCTGTTTTAGGGCAAGTCTCGTATACAATCATGTTTTCCTTACGTCCCACCCTTCCAGCAGAGCTAGGAGCAGACACTGAATGGGCGTCACTAATTATGTGCTTAATAAAATCGAGCATAGATGTATACACATACGTATTCCTATAGCGCAGGCCCGTAGTTCAGCAAGCTTCCCTCTGTACTGTCCGTAGGATCGGCATAGCGTCCCCCGGCACTTCGCGCCCTTACCCCGGCTCCACCTTGCCTAACTTTGTTACCGTGATAACCCCCTGCGTACTCTGCAGTCTTGCCGGTTCTCCCAGGAAGCGCTCCCTAATTCTCCTTATCTTTCTTTCCCCCTCATGACTGACAGGCCTTCCCTCGCTTACTCTTCTCGGACCCTAGATCCTTTGGAGACACAGGCCATGTCCCGTGTAACACAGGGCTTTTCCCCACTGTGGGCCGGTTAATGCGTGGGTGCTGCGGGCAGGGCCTAGCTTAGCGTTTGCACACGTGTTTGCTGCATGTTCTAGTGATGAGTGGAAACGATAGTCAAACACAGAGACGACACCTTTCAGGACTCAGATTCCTCATCTGTATAATGGGAAGAATAATGCCTGTCCCGCCGGAGGCGGCTTCCACCTCACTTTTTGATCCAAGGCCCCGGTCTCCCCGCACTGCGCCACCTAGCGGCCCGCCCCCGCCCCGTGCCCTTTCCTTGACTCCTTGACGCGAAGTAGACTCCGATGCCCTCCGACGTCCCTTTAATGACCTCACGTTCCCTTTGGAGGTTTCGGGACAAGGAGACGGGGAAGCATAAGAAAGCGAGTGTAGCGGGGGTGGGAGGGGTGGAGGACTGCAAGGGGGAGAAAAAGGCGAGAGGGAAGAAGGGAGGGACGAGGAAGCCTTCCTTTTCCATGGCAACTGCGTGGCGTGCGTGGAGGGGCGTGACGGGACACGTCCTAGGACCCGACAGGGTAAACGCGGAAGTGCCCCCGTGCCCCCACCCACTCACCCTTTCTCCTCCCCCTTCTCCCCCTTTTCCACCCTTTCTGTCTCTCCTCCTCCTCCACCTCCCCCCTTTCCTCCTTCTCCTTCCTCTCCTCCTCTTCCTTCCTCTTTCCCCTCCCTCCCTCTCTCCCGCCCTCCCGTCCAAAGCCTACCCACAATGCCTTGCAATCTGCAACGTAGCCGGAAGATGGCGGCTGCGGTGTAGATGTGGAGACCGCGGCTACCTAGACTCCTTCAGTGACTCCTCGCTCCTCGGGCCCCGACGGCGTCGGAGGCTCCGACCCCCAGCCCCAGCCCTCAGCCAGTTCGAGCCCTTCTCCCGCCTTCGGTTTCTCCAGGTAACCCCACGACGAGCCTGAGCAGCCCCTTCCCAGGGCCTGGTCGTGGACCCCCTTCCCCCGGGTCGTCCCGAAGTCCCCGGCCTCGCTCCGGACCGGCGGGCCCGCCTCAGAGCCCCTTCTCCCTCGGTCGGGACGAACATTTTTGCGCGACCGGTTTGGTTTTCTGCAGGCCAGTACCTGCCCCTCACCCTCCATCCTCTGTCGTGTCCTGGTGTCTGGGGCATCTTTCCCTCCCCCCACATGAGGCCGATCCCTTCCTCCTTCCTGAGAACCTTTCCCACCCTTGGCGTCCCTTTCACCCCCTTCCCCATTCAGGCTCCGACTCCCTCTGCCTCGCTCTCGCGTCTTCCCGCTTCCACCCTTAATTCTCTCCCCACCCTCGCCCCTCCTCCCCCTACCACGTATACACTCCCGGCTGGTGTAGTTGGCAGTGCTAAATTCGGTGTCAGGCGAGCCCGTTCTAACATTTCGGAGCAGTCACAGAGAAGCTGCTTAAACTTGTCCCGAGCTGTGAAATGGGAGGGAAGAGTAGTACTTACCTAGCCACCTGTTTTTATCCTTGTCACTGTCATCATTGTCGGGACCTCCTCACGCTTAGGACTCCTGCCTCCCCCTTCTGGGCTTGTGCAGCGTGACCACTTCGGGGTTTTCTTCCGAGCTCTTCTCCTAGGCCGGTTTGGACACCGCGCTTCATTCCTCCCAGCCCTCGTCGTTCAGTCAGGACTGACTCTATGATCGCATTTGGCGTTTTCTTACCAGCCCCTGGAGGGGTTTGACAACTGAGGCACAGCTAGTACATAATTGTCCCAGACTGATGCTGCAGGGAGGTTGTCCTGATTTCAGGCCCGATGCACTATGTGCCCTTCCTACCTTTTACTTTAAGCATCCTCCTTACGCCCTACACGCTGGGAATCTTCTGGGTGCTGGGTTCACTGGGAACTAGAATCCGATATTACAGTGCGACAAAAAGGTGGCTTCTTTTGCTTGATGTGAACACAGAGTTTTTCATTGGTATACTTTGTCCTTTATGAGAAGATTAATATGCAATCTTAGGAATAATAGGAATATGTAATTAGATGTAGACCAAATCTCAACTTTCCTTTGTGTTTTCTTCTAGATTTTGTTTGTTGTATTTTTTTTTTTTGGTTTGGTGAAGGGTTAAATGAATCTGTCCACATACTGCTTTTCATGCTATTTTGTTTTCATACTGAAAAGCCTTTCCTTCAAAAGTTAAACATTTATTAAATTGCTCTGTGCTGAGCAATGGGGACACCGCAACACTAAAAGTCTGCCCTCTTTTACATTCTAATAAGGAAAGATAAAACACAAAAGGAAATTGAAAAGGGGGAATTGAGGAGAAAATACCTTTGGTTGGAGCTTGGAGTAGTTGCCAAGTAATTAATCACATGTTCTGTGCTGGTCTCCCAATCTTCAGTGGAGCTTTGGAAGTCATGCCTGGTCCTCTAATCTGAGAGGCCAAGAATAATGATGAGGTAGAGGACTGATGAGATCTTATAAGATGATGAGATTTTCTCAGTATTAAACTTCCTGGGTCTTGGTGGAACAATACAAAAGTTCCAGTAACTTGAGGTTGAAACAAAAATAATCTGTTTTGCACAGTCGCCCATCCCCACTCAGTGAGTCATACTAAAATTCTATTTATTATAACATCTTTGACCTTAAAACCTTAATAGTTTTATGTTGGTCCTGGTTTCTGTAACTGTCATTATCAGGTATTTATGTTCTAAATGCCTAGAAATGACATAATTCAGACTGACCTGGGACAGGTAAATTTATCTCTGGACTCAGATGTTTTTACTTTTTCTGCTTATGAACCAAAACATTTCCATGTTTTAAAAAAGTGTTTTATTTGCTTAGCACAAGTATCATAAATTTATATTCCAATGTGGATTAAAAACTAAAAATAATTTTTCCTGCTTGAAAACTTATCAAAAATTTTGGGGGAATTATCTTCCCTCATTCCTCTTCTCCTCCCTTCCTTCCCTCTTGTTCCTCTCTCCCCATCTAAACACTTGTGCTGTTGTAGAAAGCTATCGTAGAAAGAGAAGAGAACTTTTGACTGGGAGATTGGGGCTCTGCAAGTTATTGAAATCTAAGTTCCCTTCCAACTATAAAAAGTCTATGGCTAATTTTTTCCTTTGGAAACTCAATACAGTTCCATCAGGAAGGAGACTTAGTCATAAAAAAAGGAGTCATATAAAGGATCACTTTTTTCAGTTTCTTTACTAATTTTTTTTATATAGAATTTAAAATTACTAAACCTCTCATTGAGATTTCGATTTTTTTTCTTCTGTATTTTTATCCAAATTGTACCGTATTTATTTGGCTTACCTTTATTATTTTGTTGTTCTGTGCTCTCTATATAGAGTCATTGCATAAGCGATACATTAATTGAATGATACTAATTTATTTGGGCAGTATTGTTCTTTATTAAGAGACACAAATGGCCTTTGTTTTCATGGAATTGACAATACCAGTTTTAAAACTAAAAGACAGAAAATGAAGGCAGGTTTTTTTTTGGGGGGGGGATGAGGAGTTGATGGAGAAAAATCTGAACTTGAAGAATAGCTCTAGTGGTTAAAATAAATGAATGGGTATTAATACATGTTAAATGAATGCGTTCTCAAATTTGAGAGGTTTTTTGGCATAGTAAATTCATTTTTATCCTGAGTCAAAAGTTAAACAATGAGTTTAAAAGGAAAATTGGATCGCTAACATTATTTCCATTTTTAAAAGCTGTTTTAATGTAAAATTATAGTCAAAATATTTATAGGAAAGCTAATTGTTTTTAGTAATCCTTTATCAACTATTACTGGAAGATTTCTTATGAAACGCTTTTGAATTGGGCTAGGCAGATGTTGTACCCATTTGACAGATTACTAAAGGGCATTCAGATTAATTGATTTGCCCAAACTCTCATAGCTAACTTGTGGGAAAGGTATAATTAGAACTTGTTTTCTGACTCATGCTAGTTCTAGTTCTGCTAAACTATAATGAAATAATGTACTTAAAGAGAATTATTAATTTTCAAACCATTCCACAAAAAAAGTTAGATATTACTAACTCTTTAAGCTTCATATTACTTTTGGTCTCCTTGGTACTGAATTAAAAGGAAAAACCAATTGAGGTTGCATTCTTTTAAGTCTAGCAGTTCTGTAAAGAAATAAATAACTTTTCATTTTAGCATTAGTTATGTTGCTATAGCTTCCTACCTATTTATGAATTATGTTGGCAGGGCTGGTGATGAGACATCAACACTTGACCTTGCCTGTTATAATATTATCTATCATAGTTGCAGTTTATAGGGAAGAGGTAAAAAAGATGGCTCCAATGGAAGATGTCTAGAAATTCTTACATAGCAATAGCAGTGACAAGATGGGTAAATCTAGTAGGTTAGGGAGAAAAAAATGATTCTCCTTCCTCTCCCCCAAACAGTACAAATTCCATATCTATTTTTGCCAGAAAGACATAAAAAAGTGAGGAAGCTGCTATCAAGTTAGATTTCTTCATAAGAAATAGCACTTGATATATACTAAGCCTCTCTTTGTATTATTTGTGTATGTAAATATGTTATTTGTTATACTTGAATGTATCTACAGCTTTTATCAGTGTGGATGCTCCTTCCACAGTGTAATATATCTCTACACTTGTGCAGTTCTTGACACTGTCCTTTAAATACTTCATAGAGTATCAAACCTATGCACTGGAAGTCTTCTGGTTCTTTTATATTTTGTGGATATGAGCTTAGTAACTGGACTCTTCATTGTCTCCTAAACTTGTCACGTAGTTGAACCAACCTCATTTCATACAAGTCTTGGATGTCACTTCCATCAATATATTAGGAAATACCCTATTTTCCAAGGCTAAGGCCCAGAAAGCAAGTTGTGTGCCCTGAGCTGGACAGAACAACAATCTTTTGCACTCATCTCTAGATGATTTCACTCTGATAAAATCACATTATTCTATTTCTTTGACCAGCACCAGGTATTCTCTGAGTTCAGACAAGCCCTGGTATTCTAGGCATGAAGCCCTGCTATGCTTTAGACTTGTCTCATTGTTTCTGTTATCCCTCATCATTGGGTATAGCTCACTGTGTAGCCATAAGTGTAGGTACAGAGATTTCCCCACATAGCTTCGGATCTTCTTACTAAGGTTGAGGCTCTAGGCTTTTCTTGCAAGTCAGTTACCCTCACTTTGAAATTAAAACTTCTGTTTGATTCCCGATTCTCCAGTCTGTAGCCTATTCTGTTCCATTCCAGCCAGCCATAGGTTAGAGGCCAGTTCAATCCAACTGATACTTCTAATTCACAAGTTGTCCTTAGTAAAATATATAACATATTTATAGCATATATTCATCTTTTAAAAAGTATATTTTTAAAACTTAAATAAAGAGGCAATGTAATTTGGTTTAGTGGAAAGATCAGTGAACTCAAGATCATGGGACCTGAATTAAAAGGGCTTTGCCCTTACTACCTCCTTGACTTTGGACAAGTCATTTAATCCTACTTGCCTCTGAGTGTCACTTGTAAAATGATAAGGTTGACCTAGTTGGCCTTTAAGGATCCTTTATTTTATGAGGATTTTTTGGAAGGAGGGGGGGAGAGAAGTGATAATGGGGTGTCACTTTTTTATTACATGTGACAGTTTTGTGATTTTTAGAATATTTCACCTTTACTATGAGGAGCTAAGGAAGAGAGATTAATTTCTAAATTTATAAAAAGCAACAGATAGAATTAAGCTTATTGAAATTTTTCTTTTGCTTCATTTTAAAACTAGTTAATTCAAGTTTAAGGTCCACCCGGAGAAATAATCACTTGTGTGACGACTGAAAAAGATCACAATATAAGAACTATTATAGTAATTATATTACAAATTATAAATGTTAATTATAAAGAATGTGATATTTTGAAAAAATGTACAATTCCAATTGTATATAATTCTTAAATCAAAATGAAAAAATGTGTTAAAAATTAAATTCCACTTAAAATACATAGGATTCTCCTCTAGCATTCAAACTGCTGCTCTTTTTTTCACAGTTAGGGTAACAAATTCTTACTTGAATTTATTTAAGAAATGAAGTTTCCAAGGTCCCAGGCTACAGGCTACAGGTTAGTAAACTTGTATTATTATGAAGGTTATTGTCCTTCTTGGAATCAGGGAATTGAGGTCTTATCAAATTGTGATTGGCTGTTGTGCAAAGCATCTGGTTTAACCAATTCCCCCTCCCCCCCAAAGTATTTTCAATTGAGTTATCTTTTTTTTTTTAAATTAATATACATTTTCCCTTTCTTTTCCCAGAATCATGGCAAGTCCAAGAACAAGGAAGGTTCTTAAAGAAGTCAGAGCACAGGATGAAAACAATGTAAGGATTTGTGTCTCATTTGAAGTTTTAATGATCCAGTGTAGAACTGTTTCTTTTAGTGATTTTTTCATTTTCATTAGCTTAACTTCTAAAGTTAAAGCATGTAATTATGTGCATAGTAATTTAAAATGTACCTTATAAAATAGTAATCTCAGATAGTAATTGTTCATTCATTTGAGAACTTGCAACTTCAAATGAGAAGTCTGTCCTTCCTTGTCCATCATGTTTATTATATAGCATTTATTTAAGGAATATTTTAATTTGAATTCACTTTTATTTGTAAATCCTAGCATCCAAATTTCTGAGAAGGAAGATATGCTGTCTTTTCCTATATCTGTTTCTTTAGTTTTGTCTGGTACTCTAAATTCAAATTTTCATTTGGATTACTTCATGGAAACCACATTCTCTGTATTTTCCATTGACCTTTTCTTAGCCTAACTCAAGGATCTCGTTTCCATATTAAACCTGCTTTGTTTGAACTTTTTAATCAAATATCCTATTACCTTGGTGTTTTTTTGGGGTTTTTTTGAGTCATTTCTTTATCATGTTTCCCATACTTCTTTAGCTATCCTTTCCAAAATCTCTCGTCAGCTCCATCTTTCTTTTACTCAGTGGTTGTGAACAACCTTCACGTATCCTGTTATTCCTCTTTGTTCATTGCTTCATGTTTGGGAAGGCTATCATGAATTGTTTTTCATACTTTTTTTTTTTTTGAAGGTGTGTTTTGAGTGTGGTGCATTCAATCCCCAGTGGGTGAGTGTGACCTATGGGATTTGGATCTGTTTGGAATGCTCAGGGAAACATCGAGGCCTAGGAGTTCATCTCAGGTGAGATACCCATTGAGAAATTTTTAAAAACAGAGCATTGTATATACAGCATTGTTTAGGGCCAGATAAAATAAATTGAAGAAACTTTTAGACAATGGGTGTGTATTGGTTCCTAGCTTTGTGCGCTCTGTTACCATGGACAAATGGAAGGACATTGAGCTTGAGAAGATGAAGGTTGGGGGAAATGCCAGATTTCGAGAATTCCTAGAATCCCAAGAAGATTATGATCCTTGTTGGTCAATGCAGGAGAAATACAACAGCAAAGCTGCGGCTCTTTTTAGGGACAAGGTAAGCTTAAGTGTCAACTTTCTGTTTGGGTAGAGGAGTATAAACTCTAATGTAGTCTTTTTAGGAAGTGATCCTTGTGCTTTCTTTAGTAGTTATGCTGTAAGCATTTTGCAAATTAAACATGTTTGAAGGAAAATGGAATTAATTTCTGGCAAAGCGTTCAGAGGCTAATAGCAAGGCACTGTAAATTACTGAAGATGTGGCCATTGTTAGGTCAAAGTTTTCCCTAGTCATAAGGCTATCTAATGGTGCTAAAGATTAATGATTGTTGATTTTGATAATAGGTAAACAAATAACCTTTGATAAACAGAGTGACAGAAGCTGTACTTTCTTCCCTAACTCTATTGCAGGGGAGGAATTTTATATAGTAATTGAACACAAAAGGTTCATATACATCTTGAGAAAAATAATCTTTTCAAGGGAGTGAAGCACATTGCAAGACAGGATAGATAAGTAGATTCTCAAGGCTTTATATACAGAATGAAAGTGCATAAGTTGAGCTCTCTGAAATTGCTTTCAACTACAATCAAAACTGAGACTAATTTAAAGTATGAAAAATGTACATTAAAAGCGTAATTTAGGATACAATTAGACATTAATTACCTCCATATGAGGAAGTTGGCTACATGAGGTAGTTTTGTTTTTGCTTTGTTTTTTTTTGGGGGGGGAATCTAGGGTTTGACTTGGAGTGCTATGAATTTCTATAGGTATTCCTTCAACAAGACAAGTAAACTAAAAATCCATGATCTCTAAAATTCTTTTTTGACTTCATATTCTCTTATTCTGTCATTTACTTCTCTCTAGGTAGCTACATTAGCTGAAGGAAAAGAATGGTCACTTGAAACATCATCTGCTCAAAACTGGACTCCACCTCAACCTAAAATGGCTCTATCCTCAGCTCATCGGTAAACTTAATGTAGACTCATTCATTTGTAGTACTGGAATTATGCTGTAGGTCTTCTTTTCTCCTTCTGATTTTAGTTCCAGTATAGAATTCTATTGATATTACTTAAATTTTAGTGTTTGAAGTGTTTCTATTTAAAGGTTTTCTGAAGAACTACTTTAAAAAAATTTCTGACTCCTCCTTTCTCCTTGTTCCCTTCATTTTCCAGCTAATTGCCATTACTTAACCTTGCTACATATCTAGTGATCCTAATAGCAATTTCTGTTTGATTTGCCTAGCATTGGGAAAAGTCACTTTACTTGCTTTGATCTTTTCCTCAAACTTTATTTCAAACAAGAAATTTAAGTTATCATGGCTTTACCCTTCAGAGCAAATCATAACAGGCATGATTCAAAGCCACAACCATTACATTGACTAGCATTCCAATCTCACTAGGTGGGCCTGTTTTTTCCTCTGTTATGTTCTCTATACCTTCATTTAAGTGCTGCTATGATATGACATTATGGTATGGAGGTTTCCCTGACTTGCTAAAGTGGAGCATAAAATCTGACAGGCTCTTCACAGTTATAGAGCTTTGAGTACAATCTGTGTTTCTTGTCCAAAGGGCTGCTCAACTTAGTGGAGGCTCAGCACCAGAAGTTTGGCTACTAAGCATTGAACTTTTCCATCATAATCTTTCATGGAGATCATTTGCTAAGGCTTTGAGAAGTTCTCTGGGGAAGTGAAGGGTGTATCCCCCTAGCATTATCACAGATCCTTGAAGTATTGAAAGAAAATTGTTTTCTACCAGAATTTGTTTCATTAACCTTTAGTCCTTGATTTTCAGTGCTTCTGGCCAGTCCCAGAATACAACTGCCTCTTCAGACAAAGCTTTTGAAGACTGGTTAAATGATGATATCAACTCATATCAAGGGTAAGGCCTCATGAATGATAAATTAGCTTATCTAATCTAATTTCCTTTCATAATAAATGATGAAGAGAAAAAAAAGTTATCCTTTGTATCCTACTAGAGAAGCATTGTTCTTCATTTGACACCTAATGGCAAAAGATTGAGTATCAGTTTCTTTGGTGGTGGTGGTGGTGGCATATAGGTCAGGGTCCAGTGATTGAAAAATGTTCACCATTTTGTTTCCAATAAAAAAATAGTTCTTTCAGCACTACCTGATTCGCTCTCTCTCTTTTATAAGAGACATGTAATTGTGTGATAGACTTGAGGTAATGCTATTTGCCTCTTCTAGAAAAAAATTGTTCAATTAATTTGTTTATGTTTAATGTTTTAGAGGCCAAGAGAATCGCTATGTTGGGTTTGGTAACACAGTACCCCCTCAGAAAAAAGATGATGACTTCCTCAATAATGCCATGTCATCACTGTATTCGGTAAGGAAATTCTCCTAGAGCTCTTGTTCAGACCTTTTTTAGTTCTTTCCCTGTGTAGAATAAAATAAAGGAGTTTAAGAAACAATAATCTTAAGGTAGAAAAGGTCTGTTCAGTGCTGTACTTGTCAATCAAAAGTCATTGTACCAGGAGTAGTTCTTTACCTGTGATATTTAGATCCATTTATCCTTACTATCAAAAGAAAACTTAAAATATATAGTTAAAAAAAAATAGAATTTGTTTGGTTAGCACTTCAGCACATTGCTTTAAAAAAATTAATATTTACATGATGCCTTTTTTTCTAAAAGTACACAAAGTACCTCCAAAATGAAAATGATGACTTTTTTTGCTATGACTACATTGAGAAGATATAATGAAAGTCTGAAGACCTCACAGAAGACTATGCTTGAGTTATAAGACTGAAATCTGACTGCACTGGTGTTCTGGTATTGACATGTTTACTGACTGTAGAAGAGATAGAAATTTCATTTCAGCTTGGCGGCTCTTTGCTTTCCACAGCTCACCATATTAGTATGACTTAACTGACTGGTTCAGAACTCAGTTGACCCACCAGTGTCTTTAGTAGTAGAGATTGCGGTACATACAAGTGTGTACTATCATACTTTATTCTGCACACTATTTTGTTAAAGAAGACTTTTTTTTAGTTACATGTCATACTGTTGACTCTACACAAAAAAATCTGAGCATTTTGTTTCACCGTGACATTTCTAAACACTCAACCAATATAAGTGTTACATTCCTCCAAAATAGTTAAGCAAAAGTACCAATAATATAGTTTAATTGGGAAAGTAGTACCTTACACTGTTTTCCTCTTAGTAGAAAGTAAAGAAATATGCTTTCGCTTTGATTTTTATGGTATCAAAATTATGTATTATATTTAACCTGAATTTTAATACTCTTGACTATAAAATAAGAATAATAAAATATGTGGGTCTTTTTTGCACATCGAGTTTTTTCTAATTATGTATTCTTTATTCTATTCTTGTGTTGATTTTTTTTTAAGGTACCCAAGTGTAGGACTTCAGGTTAATCTTAATAGATTAAGATTGTCTTAGGTTCAACTCATTATGTTAATTTATCAAGAGCTTTCTTAATATTGATAAGCAGGTATTGTCAGTGATCTGTTGGCTTAGTATTCTGACATCTATTGCACAACTAAAGCTCTTTACATAGACTAATAAGACAGATTTTATAAGCACTTGTTATATCACCTAATTTGTCAGGATGTGCATATTTTATAAAATAGAGGAGCATTATCTCCATTGTTCATGTCTGAGATAGAAAATTTTATAAAATTGTTCAAAGGTGTCTATTTCCTTGTTGTGTCTTTTCACATTAGATTCTGTTAACATAGTTGTGGATAACTTCATTGAGAGATTTTTGAAGTTGACCAGTGTCAGAATCTATTTTTTCTACTTCTTATAAGCTTTCTCTAAGCCAGATATTTATTATTTTTTTTAAGTCTAAAACTTGGTTTATCCCAATTCTGTTAAAAATTACATTTATTTCTTAGAGCTTTCTAATCTTGGCCTTAAACCAATGAATCAGGTACAGTGATCATTGTAATCATTTAATGAACAGATTTTTGGGTGCCTACTATGTGCAAAATAACATCAATTCATGTACCAAGGCATGTAAAGGTCTTCAAGATTCATCTCCTTCTCAGGAATCTTGAATTCAATTCAACTTTTTACAGAGAACTCACTAACAAAATAGAATGTAGTAAATCACAAATGATTGACTTAGTAAGTTTTATAGGATTTCAAGAGGAGGGAAAGTTCTGCTAAAATTTTGGGTTCTCATTTTGAAACTGAAAATAAAAGCAAATGCTAAAAAATATTATCCAATATAGCCAAGGAAGTAATCAGGGTTTATCATGTTAGGGTATATAATTGAACAACGTAATGCAATGCTAATCTTACAGTTCTGTGTAGTTGCTTTTACAATTAGAAAAATAGGAGTAACAGTTGATTCTTAATGTATTTGACTAATTATATAGAAATTTTCTTTCAGGGCTGGAGCAGTTTTACAACTGGAGCTAGCAAGTTTGCTTCTGCAGCTAAAGAAGGGGTAAGTAAGTAACCACCAAACTATTTTAACACTAGTTTATATAGAATTCACTGAGTGCCTCCTTTTAAAACAAGAGTGAAAAGATTAGCTTGAGCCAGTGTCCTTATATGACATTGTGAGGTTTAGTTTTTTTTTTTAGTTAAATTACAAATATTCTAAACTTTTACCAAATGAAAGTTGTATTTCCTGCAGTGACGAGAACAAAAACATTCATGACTGTCATTATACAAGTAGAAAATATTGAATTTACAATTTAGTTCTCAAAGTTTGACTTGTACATTAGCTCTAGCTTTCTCTGTGGATTAAAAACTAAAATTAAAATATAATGTGCAAAACACTTTTCTCACAATCTGGTTTGTATGTTAGGTAAGTATGAAAATTAACACAGTTTGTGAAATAACTAATTTTCTCAGGATATCTTATCAGATTACATTGGGGATTCCTTTTGGATGTAGGATGGACTAGTTGGCTGTGAAGGTCCCTTTCAAATCTTAGATTCTGTGATATTATGATCATAGGTTTATACTTGAAAGGAATTTTTGAGGTCTTTTATTCCAGCCCAGATAGGCAGCCAGGTAGCTCAGTAGGTGAAGTGCTAGACTTAGAGTCAGGAAGACTGAGGTCAAATCCTGTCTTAGCTAGCTATATAAGTCATTTAACTTGTATGCTTTAGTTTCTTCAACTGTAAAATGTAGAGGTAAGGGCTGACCTGGCACATAGTAGGTACTTTTTACATTCTTATTCTCTTTCTCTTCCAAACCTCTTCATTTTACAAAAACTAAATAAAACTAAGTCCCCCCCAAAATAAATGAGTTTCCCAAGGTCACACAGATAGTAAATGGCATGTGACTGGCATAGCTTCAATCTAATTTATTACTTGTATAAATGAAACATAATAATATTCACATACTTAAGACTTTCAGAATATTTTCTTTTAAAAAGATTGTAGGTATGAAACAGTAATCTAAACTACAGACATATAGAACCTGAAATTGTGGAATTTTGTTATTGTAGTATAATCCCTAGAAAGTATTAAAAGAATGACACAAGCCTGAAAGGTTGTTTTGGTTGGTTGAAAAACAAATAGAATTAAAAATATGACTGTACTCATTTTAATTTTAATTCTTTTACCCTATTCCTTATAAAAAAGTAAATAATATTACTGTTTGTTTTGGTATAAATGTGGAAGTTGGTGGAGTTGAATCTTAAAACCATTGAAAGGGACTCAAAAAATCTTTTGTAAACTGTACTGAAGTAGGAATTGTCTCTAAAATTTTTCAGCAAGTGGTCTGTCCAGCTTCTGCCTGCCTGCCAAAACAGCCCATTATACTAATGGATAGTTCTCATTTTATAGCAATCTAAAATCTACATTTTCTTCCCATTTTTCTATTTTTGCCCTTTGAGGCCAAACAAAATAATTCTAATTCCTCTTCTATATGATAACTCTAGAAATACTTGAAGTCAAATATATCTCTTAAGTCTTACTTCTCTATTTTAAATATCCTTTCTTGGACATTTCCTTATGTTCCATGATTCCAGTCCTCTCATCATCCTGGAGGTCACTTTCCTCTGGAGGCATTTGAGTTTGTCAATATCCTTTTTATAATGTGGTCAGCAGAATTGGGCACAGTACTATAGCAATATTCTGACTAAGATAAATGTTTACTAGTTGATTGTTTATAATTCTTTGACACCTGAAAAAGAAATCCCTCAACACTTATTTAGATAGTCTGTTAAAACAAATTTCTATATATAATACATGTATGTCTGCATTTTAAGCTCATTATCCTCTATCAGGAGATTCATGATGTTGAATTCATGATGAGAATTCATTATTTTGGTATGTTGATCAATGTTGTAAAGTTTTCTCTATATTACTGTTAGCATTTTAGAGATTGTTGTAGATAGTGTAACATCATTTGCCTCACTTTCTCCTCCTTATTTTGGATAGTTCCTGATGCATTAGGAAATCCTGACCTAAGCCAAGATCTTTCCCAGGTGTAAGTTTGTCTGAGGTAAAAACCCATTCAGTGGTTAAAGGTTAGGTAGGAATTGAGGCAACTGATGGCTTAGTTTGACCTTCCAAAAGATTCAGTCTGGGAAGGGAAGACCTCAAGGTTTCTGGCTAGAATAGAAACAATTGCAATTTGCATTCACTCTGAGCCATCAAACCCAAATAGTGAGCAAATGAGACTTGAGACTTGGCAGAGACCTGCTAGAAGGCCAATGAGCCCTAGAGCCAATGAGTAATTGGGTTTAAAGACTACTAGTCCATGCTATCGGGAAACTCACAATCTAATTGTATAAATTCAATCTGGTTATAATGTATAATCTTTTAAATATGTTATTGTGGTCTCCTTATTAATATTTTATTTAAAATGTTTGCATCAGTAAGGGTACATTCAGTGGTCTATATTTTCTTTCTCTACCTTGTCTCCCTAGTTTGGGTGTCAAGACCATATTTATATCATAGAAAGAGTTTGGAAGGATGCTTTCTTATTAATGCAAAGAGTTTGTAGTATTGGAATTAATTGGTCTATGAATGAAATTACATGTGAATCCATCTGGTATTAGAGCATTTTTCTTTAACTTAGTTATAATTTTCTAAGGTGAATTTTGTTATGCCTCTTCATTTAGGGTATATGGCAATTTTTGAAACAAATCAAAGCAGTTATCAGATTATTATACAAATTGATCTGAAATGTCCCTTTCAGGATGAACAGCTAAAGTTTCATTTATTATCAGGGATGATTATGCCAGCTCTGTTTATCTTTTGTCAGTTAGTCTTCTTGACCTCTCAACTACATTTGACCCTGTTTACTACTCTTGTTTCTTAATTTTTGTGATACTATTCTTTCTTGGTTTTCCACCTACTAATCTGCTCCTTATTTTTTTAAAAAATATTTAATAGTTTTTATTTACCAGATATATGCATGGATAATTTTATAACATTGACAATTGCCAAACCTTTTGTTCTAATTTTTCTCCTCCTTTCCCCCCCGACCCCAGATGTCAGGTTGACCAATACATGTTCAATATGTTAAAGTATAAATTAAATACAATATATGTATACATGACTAAACAGTTGTTTTGCTGTCCAAAAAGAATTAGACTTTGAAATAGTGTACAATTAGCCTGTGAAGGAAATCAAAATGCACGCAGACAGAATTAGAGGTATTGGGAATTCTTTATAGTGGTTCATAGTCATCTCCCAGAGTTCTTTTGCTGGGTGTAGCTGGTTCAATTCATTACTGCTCTACTGAAACTGATCTAGTTCATCTCATTGTTGAAAATGGCCACATCCATCAAAATTGATTATCATATAGTATTGTTGTTGAAGTATATAATGATTTCCTGGTCCTGCTCATTTCACTCAGCATCAGTTCATGTAAGTCTCTCCAGGCCTTTCTGAAATCATCCTGTTGGTCATTTCTTACAGAACAATAATATTCCATAATATTCATATATCACAATTTATTCAGCCATTCTCCAGTTGATGGGCTCCACATAGTTTCCAGTTTCTGGCCACTACAAAGAGGGCTGCCACAAACATTCTTGCACATACAGGTCCCTTTCCCTTCTTTAAGATCTCTTTGGGATATAAGCCCAGTAGTAATGCTGCTGGGTCAATAATCTTCTCCTCCTTACTCTTTGTTAGTTCATTTTCCATATCATTCCCCTTAATTTATTGGTAATCTTTTTAGCTTTGTTGTGTGTGTGTGTTCACAAAAGATACATACACACTTTCCATCTCTCTTCCCTATTCTGTTGGTAACCTCATAATTCTAATTCTTTATGCATATGATTGTCAGATCTTCAGATCCAGCTACAGTCTATCCCTCTGCCCTGTAGTACCGTTAAACATTACAAACTGATTTTTCCCAGAAACATTTCAGTTCTACACATTCAAAACATAACTCATTCCCTAAACCCATCTTTCTCAGATATTACCATTCTTCCAGTCTCCTAAGTTTGGCAATTTTCTTGACTTCTCATTCTCCCTCACCATACATATATAGTTATTTGCTAAATCTTGCCATTTCTATCTCCACAACTTTTCTGATATTGATTCCTCTTTGTTTACTCAGCTCTGATATTAATTTAGGCTCTTATCATCTCTTACCTATCTTTCAGTATACTCTTAATTAGTCTACCTGCCTCATCATTTTTTTACTCCAAACATGCTTCACACAGTTACCAAAATAATTTTTCTTAATATAGATCAAATCATGTCATCTCCTTAGTAAATTTCTTCAGTTTCTTATTGCTTGTAGAATAAAATTCAAACTTCACCGTTTAACTATTGAAATTTGAACCTGTCATGAGATGATTCAAATCAATTCCAATTGTTCAATGATGAAGAGAGCCATCTATACCCAAAGAGAGGATCATGGGAACTAAGTGTGGATCATAACATAGTAGTTGTTTCTTTCCGTTGTTGTTTGCTTGTATTTTGTTTTCTTTCCCAGTTTTTTTCCCCTTGATCCAATTTTGTGAAGCAAGATAACTGTATAAATGTGTGCGTGTGTGTGTGTGTGTGTATATATATATATAATTTAATATTTTAACATGTATTGGACTACCTGCCATCTAGTGGAGGGGATGGGGGGGAAAAAGGGGATAATTTGAAATAGAAAGCTTTGCAAGGGTCAGTGTTGAAAAATTATCCATGCATATGTTTTGTAAATAAAAAGCTTTAATTAAAAGAAATTTTTAAAAAAGAAAGAAATTTGAACCTGTCATTGGAAATGATAGTACATTAGCTCTGCTATTATTTTGTATCCAGAAATCATGTGTGCAATGCCTGGAACATAGGTACTTAATAAATATTTGTTGTTTGATTAATTGATGAGGTAGTTTCATTAATGCAAGGGGATTTCCATATTTCACTCTTTCATCTGATGAAGTGTGGGTATCAAGACCATATTTATATCATAGAAAGAGTTTGGAAGGATGCTTTCTTATTAATCCACTCTTCACAGGTGGGATATTGTCAGGGGCTAAGTTTGGTACTGAGACAGTGTCATTTATTATTCTGGCTATCCAACAATAGAAATAAAAAACTTCTGAAAATAGAATGCCTTGTTTCTTCAACCTCTATCAGTAGCTAGATGTTGTTATATCTGTCCTATAAGGGAAAGATAACAATTTTGGTTTCTTAAGTGTTTCCATTAACACCTAAATGAGTTTTCTACACATAAATCCTCAGCATATATACCTTGACTAATTCCTGAATCAAATGTGTATCACTGAAGTAGTAATTTCCTATTAAATTTTTATTGTTAAATTTGAGTTTTCCTATGGCCTATGTTCAGAAAGCAGTTGTAGGAAGGTGAAGTCAGAATGACTTGGAGCAATACTTCTGAAATTAATTTGACTCCAGAATAATTTTGGTAATTAATAGAATATAAGTTTTTCTAGGGGAACTTGATATACAGAATATTTACAGGATGAAATGGCATCTGAAAAAATAAGGCAACAAAAATGAAAGTTTTATCAATTTCATACTGAAAAAAATGCCAAATACATTTTGCTAAGTAATTGCATATTTTAATGGGATTTTTTTTTTTTTTTTTTTTTTTTGGTAAAAATTTTCTGTGTGTTGAATCTTCTCTTGGAACTCTTTTCATGTTATACAGAATGTTTTATAGTCTAATACATGGGGAATGCTGATTTAGAGATACCCAGAATGAGGCTACTGTTGGAGTTGCAGATCTTAATTTTAGTTTGTGACACTATTTTAAAACTGAAATTTTAATAGCTAAAATTTAAAATGGAAATTTTTTATATATGTGTTGCTTGAATGATGAAAAATCTTTTTTTTTTTTTTTAAACAGGCTACAAAATTTGGATCCCAAGCAAGTCAGAAGGTACTGAAATGCTAGCTTTTGCATCTTGATTATGTTATTTGTATAATTTTCTGGTGCTTTTCTAAATTTTTTTTAAAAGTAAAAGTCAGAGGATTAAAATTAAAAGTCAAACTACATCATTATTTATAATAGCTGTTGCCATTCTCTTTTTAGACATGGTTTGTTCACAACTATACCAGTCCTACTTCAGAGTTTAGTTTAATAAATCTTACTTTGTATCATTCCTAATCACATTGTATCATTCCCAATAATAAGTAATTAAACCTCCCTTTTGCTCTTCAACAAATGCATAATTGATGGATTAGAAAAGTGAATAATTAATAAGCCTCATGTTGACAAGTGATTGAAAAAAATTATCTTAAAAGGTAAATCTTTGTAATCATTTGAAAATCTTTTAAAAAATACAAAACGCATCATAGTTTTACAAGGATTTAGAATATTAGAAGTCTTGCTTTTTAAATATTCTTCTATAATTTTATGACATCCTATGAGCAAGTATGTTAAAAGACTGCATGTGCTAGGGCATTGCATGAACTAAATTAACCTCACATGGAGCAAAATGGAAGAATTTTAAGACTATTATGGAATTAAATTCAACTTCATCTGTAAAAATGCAACAGTGCGCTCTTGTAGTTTAGTTAAAACACCATGAGTTGTCAAACAAATTATGTTTGATTTTGATTAAATGCTGCACATTTGAAAATTCAGACACAAAGTCAAGCTCAAGTTATGCTTGAGTTTTTCTTAGTGTTTCTTAGAATAAAAGTGCTTCTTTTTTGTAATGAAAGAAGGTTTTAAGAGAGAGATTTAGGTTCATGGATTTTTAATCTCACTTCTATTCCATTAATTTTCATCAAGTAATCTCAATTTTTTTTCATTTTTCATCCTTTTTCCTTCTCTCTAAATTGAAGGATTTGGTTAAGATAATTTGCATTTATCACCAGTTTTATTTTTTCCTTTAAAATTTCAGAACAGACCATCAGAAATGATAAAATTCTGTACTGTTGTATACCTGTGTGGCAGATATGGGACCCAAAATTTAGTCATATATTTTGCCTCTTAGTTTAAATGAGGTAAATACTATCTGTATAGATCATAGGTCCCCTCCCTGCCTTATAATTATGAAAATATGACACAAGTTAAGAGTTCTCATTTACAAAACACATTTTGTAAAGTGTTCTTTTCACAAGAATGTGCAGATGAACTTAATTAACCATAAATAGAAGTGTATTTAGTTTCAATAGCCATATTTATCTGCCAGTAAAAATAAATCTATCACAGTTTCATGTCCTTTGAAGAAAGTTCATTTTGTCAATAGATGGTGTAAATAGAAAAGAATTTTACCATTTAAGTTAGGCTAACCTGCTTTTAAAGTGCTTCCAGTTTTTGCTAAATGCTGCTTCTACTTTCCTTGCTCTTTTTCTCTTTTTCTTCACTGCCCCCTTTCTTGGGTCAAGTTTTGGGGCTACAAGCAGCAACCAGAGCCGGTAAAGCCCTCACATACATTCCTGTGCATGGGTCCTTACCACTATTTGTGTTGAGCATATGCTTATTGCTGTTGGGTTGTGGGCTGCTCTTCATTAACTTTTTTGCAATTTTCATTCATTGTCTTTGTGTGCTTCACCTTGTATGTTTCAGCCTAAATTAAATCAATTTGTACTATCATGCTGCTTGTACAAGTCACCTACTCTCATGAGTGCTTAGTAAATAGGAATTTGTAGCAGTGGTAGCTGTGGGATCTGTGGAGTGAAAGCTCATGCGAAACTATGCCAGTGAGTCGTACTTTTACATGGGATATTTGTGTATTATGTCTATTCTCACAAATACTTAGATGAGCTATTCTAAACTAGCTAGACTCAGTTTTTTTAGGGAGTAGCCTCTGGAAGGCCTTTTTGAAACTTACTTTATTGAGTTATATTTTAAATAAATAGTTTGATTATCTTTGTGCTTAGATATAGAATCAGAAGATTTGGATAACATCTGAATAAAATATTTTTTATGCAAATATTTTCTAAGAGGCCTTTCTATAATAATTGACATTCCTGGGTACTATCATTTAGTAGTTCTGTCTTTTGCAGTAGTAGGTCTGGTGAGCATCTCTTCTCTTCTTCAGTGGTTTCTCAGTGTCTACTAAAAGATGACTCATTTTGTTTCCTCGTCATTGCTAGTGCTGTTTAATTTTCAAAATTAGGCCATTTTAAATCTTTGTTCTGAACTCCAATTTAAGGGCTTTAGCAGCACTTCAGTTGAGAACAAAAGTTAAGGCCAGATGGAAAATTCAAATACTGGAGTTGTTGCTTTAAGTAAGCACGAATGAGACTATATGGTACTTAAGACTTAGTGTTTGCTCCCTGGGACATTTTTATCTCTTTTGTTTCCATTTCCCCTAAATCAATCGTATTAAAGCGATAGCATTATTTTTTTGGGATATACAATTTATGTGGCCCTTGATTTTCTTCCTCAATGAAAGGCACAAAGTAGAAGGTATAAAAATTTATTTCTTTCCACGATACATTCACATTCTTACAGAAAAAATGTATATGTTATAAAGCATTATTGATATCTTGGTACGGTTTCTGTTATTGACTAGTAACAAGGAATTTGAAATTATTATGCTCTTACCTGAAGTCATACTTAAGTGTTAAAGAAACAGCATATTTCCTGGATGAAAAACAAGATCTGTGGCTTATGAGAATCAGGATAATTGACAGGAAAGGTTAGAAGTAGAATATAGTTCAGAATAAAAAGATTGCCATAAATTTTATGGGTGGGAATGATAAATTTTGTCTGTGTAAATCTTTGTGTATCTGTGCATGTGTTGATTTCTTTAGCTTGAATGGTTAAACAGAGACTACTTTTTGGAATGGGTAGAGTAGAGGTTATGCTTGCTTCTTAGCTAATCCTTATGTACCTTGTTTAAGCTTTTGGGAGCAACAGAATTAATTGAGGTTTTTATCTTACAACATTTTTTCAGAGTATTATGGCATACTCATAGCTGCTTAGCTACCCATCCATTGTTTTTGTAAATGCTGTGCTTGAGTCTTTTCTGTGTTGTTGGTGATTCCTGCATACCAGCTCCTGAAGGCAGTGAATGTTGGCTGTATTTATGTAAAGGAAAATATAACTGACTTCTTTTTATTTGTTTGCTTTATTTTAAATAGGCCTCAGAGTTAGGTCACAGTTTAAATGAAAATGTTCTCAAACCTGCACAGGAAAAGGTAACTTTGGCAACCAGTACTTAGACAATCATTGTTCTTTAATAAAATCATTTTTGTCAATCCTCCTTTCACAAGTAGCTAGCTAGATACATTTAAATGTATCATTTCTATTTTGGACCAATTAAATTTTCATTTCCATTAAAATCATGTAAGCATCAGTGATAAAAATGTCTATGGCAACATGTTTCCATTTTCAATTTGCATTGTCTTTAAATCTTCTGTTACAAGCCTTCTTTTTTTTTCACTTTATGCCTGATAATCTCAGGATTTCGGTTCCATTTTAGGATAAATGATATAAACAAAATTTAACATATAAATGACACCTATAAATAATTGTTTGGATTTGTGGCTATTTAGTACCAATTCTGTGTGAGGGATTGTTAATTGAGACAACAAAGCAAGCTGTAGTGATGGGTCATATGTACTTAAATCAGAAAGCAGTAATCATTACTTTAACCATCAATTCCTACCACTGGTAGGAGCCAGAAGTATTTGGAGGCAGAATACTTTTGATAGTGCTACTGGAAAAACAAAGGAGAATGAAAAAAAGGGAGAATAAGAAAGGAAAAAGAAAAAGTAAAAGAAAATGAGGAGAAAAATTCAAGTATATGGGAAGGGTGGCAGAGAGAAAGCTTTCTGCATTTTCTGGCATTCCTTGATTTGTAAGATCCTAGATTTTAAAATAGAAGGTTCCTTAGAAGCTATCCAATTCAATGGCATTTTATAGATGCCAAAATTGGCTCAGAGCAGCTAAAGTGACTTACCTTTGATCATGTAGGTGTTGTCAGATAGAGGCAAGATTTGAGCTGAGGTTTTTCTGACTCTACATTTAGTATCCTATCTACCATACCATACTAATGTCCACATCATAAGTGCTAGCCTCTGCTTTAAAAAAATTTGAAGTTGAGACAGAAACCTGCAGATGAATTATCTCTCATCTTCCAAAGAAAGTAGGATCAGAATAACCCAGATAAAGATTAAATCATCAATCTGTAGACTACCCTTCTTTTTTGGGAGGGGGAGGGAACAGTTACAAAAAGCAGTTGAGGTAGCAAAAACTCTCTCAAAGCTCATCAAGTTTTGTTCTCACATGAAATAAAATGTCCTTTGTGACAGGAGCTCTGTCTGCCTTTCTGCAAGACAGAATAGCATTTAAAGAACTTAAAAAACAAGGTTTTCATGCCAAAATTTAAATATGATACATTAATTCGTAAATCAAAGTTTTTAGTGTAATACTGAATAAGAAAATTGAAAGGTGAGTTATAGCCATCTTCATTTTCCTCCTTATTGCTTAAGAAGCACTCATAAAATGGTGGTAGTAAAAATTGGGAAGTTTGTTCACATTTTAATTTTTTTTAATTTAGTGCCTTCATTTTTCAAGGTTAGTGAGAAACATTTTTTGCTATTTTGTTTTTTAACTGATGACATTTTGATTCACATAGGTGAAAGAGGGAAAGATTTTTGATGATGTGTCCAGTGGGGTATCACATTTGGCAACCAAGGTAGGGAATGGTCTTGCCTGTCAACAACCAGGCACAAATATTAAGCCAGTCTCCATATCCTGTTTCACACAAAGACTTATATGCAATTTAAGCATTTCTTTCCTATGAAAGAAAAAAAAATGTCACTTTCATGTTACTCATTTTATTGCTCCTAATTCAGGAGGAGTAATACCATACTGTGATATCACCTTCGTACCTGTGATGTATTATTTGTCAAGGCACAAGGTGGGCTATTCAATGGTACTAGTTTCTGTGTATATGAGGAATATGGAGACAGCTTAAACTAAATATATAGACTTGTAAAGGATATTAACATCCATTGCCTCTTTTTTTCCTGTTTTTATCTTGCTGCCATTGATT
Source organism: Sminthopsis crassicaudata (assembly GCF_048593235.1). Classification (NCBI taxonomy): domain Eukaryota; kingdom Metazoa; phylum Chordata; class Mammalia; order Dasyuromorphia; family Dasyuridae; genus Sminthopsis; species Sminthopsis crassicaudata. The sequence continues at coordinate 253,670,907 of NC_133618.1, forward strand.
TGTTATGTGGTAAGTGCTCTAACTATCCATTTGGGACGTACCTTACAGGGTTTTACTAAAGTACCTGTCATTTTCTATAACTTTAAGTTCAGAAGAGTAAATTATTAACTTAAAATCAATATTGGGGATGTGTGTGTGTATCATTCTGTTTCCCAGCAAAAGATCCTCTCTTTCCTGGGGAACATCCTGATTTTTGAATAGTTTGCTGTTTGAAAGGAAACAAGTGACATTTCAAAATGTTTATTAGCAAAGGCTGCCCACTGAATAATTGGTATCAAATGTTGCCATACTTATTTGGGAGTTTTGACAATGTTTCCATTTTATTAAATTAAATGAGTAGACTTTCAAGTCATAAATGTATTCTTCATGTTGGTACCTAAAATCAAGTACTACTTATTTTCGTTCTTAAGAACTTTTTACTTCCTGATAGACATTTTAAATTATTTTTTTCTTTTGTATGCTCTATTGAATTTTGCTTTATAATTCACCAGTTCATTTTTTTAAGGTGATTAGTGGTGCAGTGGATAAGTGTTGGGCTTGGCATAAGGAAAATCTGAGTACAAATGTGACCTCAGGTACTACCTGACTGTGTGATCCTGGGCAAGTCACTTAACCTCTGTTTGCCTTAGTTTCTACAATTGAACTTAGGTCCTCCTGACTTCAGGGCTGGTGCTCTATCTACTGTGCCACCTAGCTGCCCCAGTTTCTTCAATTGTAAAATAGCACCTGCCTCACAAAGTTGTCATGAAGTTCAGTTGAGATAATAATTATAATAGTAAGTACTTAGCCTGACACATAGCAGCATCTATAAATACTTAATCCTTTTCTTGGAATTGAATTACTAACTTTCTCCTACCATTTCATTATTGTATTTTAAAAGTGATGTTTAAGAAAGATTATTACAGTAAATCACTGCAGTTTATCTGGAATAGTAATTTCATAATAGTAATAGTAAATCCAGTAAAAGTTCTTTAATAATAACTGTAACTATTAGTTATAGTTCATTATGTTTTATATATTATATAGTTATATTAATTCAGTAATAGTAACTGAGTTCATTTAACTGGTAATTGCTTTATATGCCATTTTTTGAGTTATCAAGTTCTAGAGTAAGAGAACACAAAATATACCTATTGCTAAAACTGATATTGATCACAAAACGTGCTCTTCATTTTATTCAGAAGCTATCAAGACACATAATGAGTATTTTTATTGTACAGTAGTGTAAAAGAAAAATAGATTATTTGAATTTCTGGTCATCTCATTCTAGATAAAAGGGAGTTTACTTTGTAAGGAAATCTGTGCTACTTTTAAAGAGGATTTGTGTGCCTAGATTTTTTTGAAAGAGTTGTGTAAATTTCACATTAATTTAGTGTTAGAAACTTTTTTTTACTAAATTTCAGATTTTGGAAGATTTTTGATTTTTATTGTGTCATCAATATGTGTAATTTTCAAGGAGAATTTTCAGGTAGGATCTTCTACCTTAATCCCTAGAACAGTGCCTTAACAAACCTTAATAAATATTAAGTGATGGTACTTATTGATGTTAAAGACAATGTGAAAGGTTGCTTAAAGATAAGAAAAAAAATATCCAAAATATATTTTGCACATTCTATTTGCTGGGTTTTTTTTTCTTCTTTTTTTTTTTTTTTCCCCCCTGTTGTTGTTTGTTTAGGGTTAGATTTTTTTCCTGATTTTTTAAAAACATTATTGCATTAACTGAAATGTGAGTTCCTATAGTGTTCAAAGAGTTTAGGCCTGACAAACATCTGTCATTTCTTCCAGGTTCAGGGGGTTGGCAGTAAAGGATGGAGAGATGTCACTACCTTCTTTTCAGGAAAAACAGATGAACCCTCAGAGAGGTATGTCTCTCTTCTGCCTTAAAGAAAAATTTTCTTGTTAATTTTGTTCTTCACATGGGTAATTACTCAAGAATATTAAGACTGTCTCCTCTTTTAAAGTGCTTTAATGTCTCTTTGGCACGAAGGTGACTCTGGATTGTTAAGGCTATTCTGATGTACTGCACGCTCTGGCATTTCTTAATAAGCTGGAAAGGCTTTGAGTAGGATGTGTCTATTGGCTGAAAATCATTCTAGCCAAGTGCAAAGAGGCTAATCATCAGAAGATTGACTGCCAGGTAGAGATTTTTCTTTTTAGCCACAGAAAATTATGAGGACCAAATATCTACTAAGATGTGGAAGGGTTAAGTTTTATTTCAGTGACTGACAGCTAAACTAATGAAGTTGTGAATGTTTTAAATTATTGAAGAAATAAATGCTTACAGATTAAATAATTTAATATATAGTCTACAAAAAAATTTCACAGAATCACAGATTTAGATTTAGAAAGGACCATTGTATCATCTAGTTTAAGTTAAACACAAAAGAAATCCTCATTAATATACCCATGTTATGGGTCATTTAGCCTCTTGAAGATATACAAGGAGAAGAATTTATTGACTATTTGATTTTTAGTGTTCTTTGTATTTGCCTCTTTCTTTCTCTTTTATGTAGTCAGTCAGTCAATAAGTATTTGTTCATTAATTTGCCTACCATGTGCCAGGTAGGCACTAGGGATACAAAGAAAGGTAAAAGACAATCAGAGTGGTCAAGACATTCCAGAGTTAAAAAAAAAAAAAAAAAAAAAAAAAAAGATTCAGAGTGTAGAAGTGGCTGAGGTCCTTTGCATCTTGTTTTACTATCTTTACAAGGATGCATAATAAATATTTCCATCAAAAACAAATACTGCTATTTGTGCACATGTACTAGAATTTTCTTAGGCTTTGTGGCTGGAATATCCAACTTGCTGCCTTTTTTTTCCCCATTTGCTCATGATATTCCAGAGACATACTGAAATAAATCAAAAATTACATTTCAAATATAGAAGTATGAACCAGACTGATGATTGCTAAGACTCCAAAACAGAAGGTAATACTACTAATGATCAGATTGCTGCTGTCTTGTTAACTTGTGTGGAACACTGTGTTCACTTTCTTCAGAAACTTGCTGTATATATTTTAGAAAAGCAGTTTATGTGTAGCTGAAATGGGCAAGTAAATGATAACTGTAAAACACCTCATGCTATGTAAGAGTTTGATTCAAACTTGTTTTCTGTTTGTCTTGGTAAGAGGAGAGGCAAAAATTGGATACCAATTTTGCATTTATGTTCTGGCCCAACTGAATTTATTCTCTTTGTACAGAGCCCAGGATTTGATGGAGGAGACCTCTTGAGTCATTTCTAGTATTTTCTTCTAAAATGACAAAATTTAAGTTTGAAAGTCTTGATTCTAACCCAGTATGTTCAGAATATGAACTCTGACTTATAATTTTTTTAAAACTAAAAGATTATCATAGTCAGAATATTTGTTTGTAGTGGTATTCAATAATAATTGAAATTCAAAACAATTACCCTGGAGCATGGAAAGATCTTGAAATGGCTTCTAAATATTTTTTCAAAAAGATTAAAAAGCATATTTAGTGTTTTTGTAGTCTGTTCTTTAAAAATTGCTGATTACCATAGCATACATAATAATTTTCAATTAATTAGAGCATTCTTTTTCTCAACCATTCTGGATAAACAGGAGTTTAACAAGCCATCTCTTAGTGAAAGTATTTTCTTTGGAGGTCATAATAATTAGGTAAGACCTAAATGTTATGTGAAATGCTGATGTGCTTAAATTTCTAATGTTGAAAAAATGGTATTTAGGTTTTTTTCCTCCCTCTTTCTCTTTAAAAGACCACCTGAGGGTGATAGTTACCAGAACAGTGGAGGAGGACACTACCAGAACAGTGCTATAGATCAGAATTTCTGGGAAACTTTTGGAAACTCAGAACTCCCCAAGACCCATAAATCACCTAGCAGTGACAGCTGGACATATGCAGACAATTCCACAGAGAAGAAGAGCTCAGATAGCTGGGATATCTGGGGCTCAGGAACTGTCTCCAACAACAAAAACAGTAATAACAGCGACAGCTGGGAGAATTGGGAAACCAACTGGGAAAGTGCTGGAGGGGAGGGCAAAACTACCAAGGCCCCAAAGAAGACAACCAAAGCAGCAACATCCTCTGATGAAGGATGGGACAACCAGAACTGGTAGACACAGCCTTGGCCGCTGGTGGAGAGAAGTCTTCCAACAGTTATAGGCCATCTTGTGCTTAGTCTTCATTTCTCCTGACATCTGTTTTGCCTGAGACAACAAGACATATGAAGCAAAGTGAAATTCTCTTAGGTGATTCAGCATGACCATTGCTCATCAGTCATCCAAACACTTTGCAGGCATCTGAGCTTTCTTGGGCCACTCTTTGAAGCCAGATGACTTTCTTCAGGGTGTCCTGCCCCAGAAACTTCCAGTTCAAGTGCAAGCACTTTCTCCTGGCTCCGTACTGCATGTGCAATTTTTCTAGAATTTCTGTGCAGCCTTCATTGTACTGATGTGTTAAGAGTCCAGGACCAGATGATGTCATCAAGGGGCAACAAAAAGAACTGCAGTTCTTTGAATGCAGAATGAAAGACATTCATTGAAATGACACTAAATAAAATACCTTCCTGAATTGTTAGGATGAATGAAATTATGTGAAATGTTTTTGATCTTCTATGAAATGTCTTTTTAAATTGAAATGCCTTTTAAGTTTAAAGGGTTTTGATTTATTTTCATTGTTCTTTACAAAGAATTCCTAGAGTTGGAAAACTGAAAAATATAGAAAGCAATATCAACACTGACCTTTGGCCATCCTGCCCCTACTTGGATGCCCAGATCGTCCTTGTTGCCTTTTCTCTCTCTCTCTTACCATTTCAGATCTATATGCCCATTGTTCAAATCCCTCAGGGTGATATTTATAATGCAAAATGATACAACTTAAAACATTATTACAAAAGAGTATTCTTCTGTCATTCCTTTTTAACCTTTTTACTCTTACTTGCTAACTCTTTAATTAGTAACTTTTTTTCCCTTACCATTTCTCATAGTACCTGTTTTGAGATCTTTTTACCACAATCACGTCTGTAGATGTGAACTTTAAATCAGTGTTAATACCATAAAGGAATTCAACTAGGACATCAAAATGAAAGGAGTAAAAATAAAATATCATTAAATAAAATGGTAAACCACTTTGGTTCCAAATATAAATTTTTTTTTTTAAATCTCCATTCTGGCTCTCCAAATCTAGTTTTACTTTATTTCTTGTAAGGATAGTTATTAAAATAATCTTTGCTTTTTCTTTCTACTTACCTGTTTTCTCTGGATTATACCTGGAAAAGAATTGTTTTTATATTTTCTTGCTAGCACTGCAGTTCATTAGTGCAGTGAGCATTAAAATTGAATTCATACTATTGATTAAAACAAAATTACCTAAAAGAATAATTTTATAGGGAAATATACCAGAGAAGCAGATTTTTTTATTATTCACTTTTCTCTAGGCATTCTACAAATTTTCCTTACTGTTTCAGTGTTAATATAGCTTTTTTTTTTTTTTTTTTTTTTTTTTTAAGTCAATTTTGGAATTCATTTAAACCTCCAATCATGGTGCCATAGATGAAAATTCTCAGAAAATGTAATACCCTTTTAAACCTTTAACTGGCTTTCATAGAATTTTTACACTTCCAAAAGGGGTGATATTTGTTATCTACACAAGTTTATTCATGTTAACTCTGTGTTATTGAAAAATTTGGTCAAAAACCACAAAGAATTTTGAGGAGGGGAATGGGGGAGATGGGGCAATCTTTTCAAATCATAATTGTGCTAGATCTTGGTTACCAAAGCAGTGTCAGGATTTGAAGATGGAAAACTCATACTTTGAATATTTGAAGTTGGCACCATTGTGGTCAGTCACTGCACTATTTTCCCCTGTTTCAAGTTAACATTTAATTCTTGATGGTTTTTATTTTTAATTTTATTTTGCTACTGTCTTTTCTTTGAGAAATATCTTCTACTTGTCTGCAGTTATTGAATCGTCTAGTGAGTTATTTTCACTTGATCATATGGGAGTTTTATTTGGCTTAAATATACTAGTTTAATACATTATTTTTTTCCACCACCTCTATTTCCTTTTATATGGAGACCTCTTTTAGACAAAAAACAAAACAGATCTATGTTTTGATAAATAAGAATTTCTGCCGTAATGGCCAAGATTCTGTGCTCTTTTAAGAATGCCTAGACTTTTTTTCATTCATCTTTGTCATTTTGTTCTGAAGACTCCACAGTTTAAGTGCATGTTAACATGAAATAATTTGTCCGTTAATCTTTTTTGCATCAACTCTTACCTCTTATCACTTGTCATCTGTGGATTTTGAAACAGTAGTGCATGTAACCTGAAAGCCTTGTCTAACTTAAATATAAAATGTTTTCTCCACTTTCTTGACTTGCAGTGTGTGTGTGTGTGTGTGTGTGTGTGTGTGTGTGTGTATACATATATGTATATGTATATATGTATATATATATACACATATATATATATACACATATATATATATATATACTATGATGGTAGCAGTATTTATTGCAACAGAAGTCACTGGATTTATTGGGTCATCTAATTGTTGAAGTTATCTATCTCAAATGATCCATAGACATTTTGGCTTTCTGTGTGCTTTCTTATTATTGTTAAATTCTATCAATCTTTCCATAACAAAACATTTTTAGATGAGCAAACAATCTCTTGCATATATTTTGCTTTAACATTCCATTCCTTTATCCTTTTGTGCTTATGTTACTATTTATGTCCATCAGTACTGTTTTGTATTTCTAGGATTTAAGTCTAATTCATTTCATGAAGTTGAATATTTTTAGCTCATACCTCAGTAAAGCACAACTTGATGAAAATGAAGATTTACTAAAAGAAAAATATTCCTGAAGCTCACAGTTCCAGGAAGTATAGGTTAGGTGTCAGTCACCAAGTACTGCTATAAGTGTTTGTTGAAATAGCATTTTAAAGGAGTCTATGAATAGGTCGGTAATAAATCAACTTTCAGTTTAGGAATTTGTGTGTGTTTTTAAAACAAAGTGAAAGTCAAATTTCTTCTCTCCTAATAGAGTAGTAATAGTCAGAGAGAAGAATAAAGCATCTTGGTGCACATTGAGAAATCTTTGCCTAGGTGAAATAGGTTGAAAATGTATTCCAGTACCCAGTAGGTATATTACATTCTCCAAGGGAATCATTTGCTCTGATTAGGATCTCTTGCCATTTTGGATTAGGTAGTTATGGGGGTTCATAGGCTATTTTGATACCAAGCCAATAATGATATGAAAACATTTTTACTTGTTTGTCATCTGTTCTCCATAAAAACAAAATTGACATATTAGGCTAAGATGACAAATTAAAGTTTAAAGGAACTTGAGAATTTTATAGATGAACATTTCTTTCTTAGGACTAACTTAACATACTTCAGAGTCATAGGTAGTGATTCTCTGATGACATATTGGAGGAAGAACAAACTCTGGAGAAGTTCAAGAAATTGAGCCATTATGTGTGACAAATCTGTCTTCCAGTGTTCCCAAACTAGAATGCTGTAGAAGAGCCTAGTCTTTTTAAAATTGGCTTCAGTTTTTTGTTACTGTTTTGTTTACTGTTTTGTCTTAGCTCTTGAATATTACAATGTTGTTTTTTGGTTTTTAATTTTTATTTTCCCCCATTTTTTGGACTCATTGATAAAACTGCTACTTTTTTTTTTTTTTTTTTGCCAGTCCAGACTTAGTGACATTCCTCTGGTAGGTGAAGAATTTACGTTATGATTGTAATAATTGTGCAATATCTTAATATGTGTGAACAAATTTGCCTTTCTTCTTATCTAATCCAGGAAGTAAAATTTTAAGGTGCAGTTTCCCTTTTTGAAATTAGAGTATTTGACACCTCACTTGCTAAATGTTTGTTGTTGCTCAAGGGGAAAATTTGAAGGAATTCCCAGTGCTAGTCAAAAGGTGGATTCCAAAATCAGTTTCCAGAATGCTATAACAGGGTGTTCTAATGTGACCTTCATTGTAGATCAAAGAAAAGAGTTCTTTCTCTGTGTCAGTTGCAGATAATTTTATAGCATGCCATCCAAGATAAAGGGAGACTGTATCTTCAATTTTCTTGATCTGTTTTTGTGGTGTTTTAAGGATTTGGAAATTTCAGTGATGTTATTCTGTTCTATAAAAATGGTATTGGACTTAAACTGCCATGTCATTCTTTAAATGAGCATTACAATAAAGCAAAGAGAAATAGATGCAATTGTTTGAGTGAATCTCCCTACCTTTAATAGCAGGATGTACATAGACTTAGGTAGGCATACAGATTTCTGTGAAATGCAGGAATATTTCCTGTGAATGATACAACATGGCTCATTGGGTAGAGATCTGGTCTTGAAATCAGGAAGACCTAAGTTCTATTCCCACCTGTGATAACATACTGATTCTATCCCTTGGCAAATTGGTCAATTTCTGGAGAGTCTAGTTAACTTTCTAAAAGTCTTAAGTAGCAGAGAAAGTGTCAACCTGCATTGATAGAATTATCTACACTAAGGAAATCACAGTCCCCAGTACTACTTTTTCATACCTATGAGGGCTGTCAATTTCACTTTTTTAGTATCTCAAAAATGCCCCCTTTTCTCTGACCTGTCACCATTGTAGGCACTCCATCACTTCACACCTGGACTATTGTAGTAGGCTGCTGGTGGGTCTCTCAGTCTCAAGTCTCTCCTCACTTCAGTCTGGCTTCCATTTAGCTGCTTAAGTGATTTTCCTAAATTAAAGGTCTGGCAGTGTTAGACTCCACTGTATCCTCTTCTATCTTCTCCCAATCCTCCATTCAGTAAACTCCAGTACCTTCCTATTGCCTCCAATAACAAATATAAAATCCTGACATTTAAAGCCTTTCAAAACTTGTTTTTCCTACCATTTCAATCTTGTACTCGACAGAGGTCTTTTCACATATTCTTCAGTCCAATGATGCTAGCTTTAATAAGTGACACTCAACATTAATAAATACTTATTGACTGACTGTTAACATTTTGTGAATTAGGAGTAGCAATCTGAACACTTTGAGAGAGAACTGTTTGGGAAGAGTACTGAATGAGGAGAAACAACACCTCAAGATTGTAACTCTGGATCAGGAATGCCTGATGTCTGGGAAGGAGCAATAAAGTATATCTGAGTCTGCTTAAAAAAAAAAAAAAAAGGCAACAAAAAACCCACCTATCCTGGACATCTAAAAAGCATATAATGCTGATATTGGTGCTTAAATTTCAACTTACAATTTTTCTGCCCCCATACCACCACATAAAAGTAAACTATTTTTAGTAAAAGTAAAATATTTCCCTATTGTTTTGGGTCCACTGTTATCAAGGACATAAAAGATATTTGACTGAAGGTAAAATGCAGCCTGAAAGCACCACTGGCCTGAGTTCTGATCTTAGCTTTGCCACTGTGGTACTTGACCTCTGTTGTATTCTCTCTCTTGCTCTCAATTCTTTCACCTGTAAAGTGAAGAACTTTAGATGCCCAAAGTCATCTCAATCTGAGATTTTGTACTTCAAATGTCATTCAAAAAAACATTAAACATGTACTTTGTGAAAGGTCCCATGCTTGGTATTGGGAATAGTAGGATCTCAGGGACTCTAATGAGTACAATGAGGAGAAAGTTGCCAACAAATTTCCATTTCAGGGAATGAAAGCAGTAAGTGAAAAGAGCTCAATAAAGTTCAGTGATATATTTGATGGGGGAAGAAGTTTGAGAGAGATAAGATGTTTGAAAGGAAGGTTTCTTGTAGGACCTAATACCTGTTGCTCCAGAAAACACATTGTAGGGAAAAAAATAATTGTGGGATTTATATAATTTCCAGTATTTAACTTTCACAGTGTCTATCTTAAAGGGACTGTTTTTTCAAGGTATTAAGACATTGTGGTGGCAATCAATATTATCTGTTAACCATTCACTAAGCACCAATTTATTGGTGACACATAAAGGTAAGTTGCTTCTCTTGAATTTGCAGTCTAATGGGGCAGACAATCTACAAAGCAACTATAAACAAATTACATACTGGATAAATTGAAAATAACAGAAGAAAGGCACTAGAATTGAGGGATTGAGAAGGGCTTCCTGAAAATGGGATTTTAGCTGAGACATGAAAGAAGGCAGGGAAGCCAAAAGGCAGGGTTGAGAAAGGAGAACATTCCAGGGCTTGGGAAACAATCAGTGAAAATGTCTGGTATCCCAAAATGGAATATCTTGTTCAAAAAATAGTAAAGAGATCAATATTACTAGATCAAGAATTTGTGGAGGAGTATAAAGTATAAGAAGACTGGAAAGGAAGGGCTCTGAAGGGGATATAATACTGGAGATATTCGAAGCTTATTGAGAGGCCCTGGCAGATTGGACATAAGGAGTAAGAGAATGAGGAATTGAAGATGATTGAAGAGGTTGCTAGCCTCAGTAACTGGCAGAATATTGGTGTCCTTAGTCTAGGGAACTTTGGAAGGGGGGAGGATTTGGAGGAAAGATGAATTTGGATTTAGACCTGTTGAAGATATTGACAGGACATCCAGTTCAAATCTCTAGATATTTGGAGATGTGAGACAAAAGATTTACTGGATAAGTAGATTTGGAAATCAGCAGAGAGATGATAATTGAATTTATGGGAGCTGCTTAAAAAGGTGGCCTAGGACAGAATCCTATGGAACACTTGGTGTGTGATCTGGATCAAGTTCCAATAAAGAAAACTGAAGTGAATAGCAATGCAGAAGGAGAACAATCAGAACTACAGATGTTAAAAGGGATGAAAATGGAGAAAAAGGCCATTACACTGCACAGTTAAGAGATGGCTATTAACTTGGGAGAGAGCACACCAAACTGTCTTAAAGAATTATGAAAGGAAAGGAATTCCTGCTAGCTTTTGACAGAATCAAATGCATTTGTAGATTTCCAAGTGATTTTAAGTATAAGTTCCTTCATATATCTGAGAAAACAGCCAGAAAAGTTTAATTACTCAGCCAAAGATCCATCACTTGAGAGGATTAAGAAATCCTACAGATTTTTTTCTTCTTTACCTATACAATTTTTGTGCATTCTATTAGAACAGAAAAGAGTCTGTAGAGAACATTTCTATCCCATTTAATATCTGTAGATTACTGAAATGTACCTTAATTATTCATTGTGGTATAAAGTGGAACTTTAGGGTCATGAAAGCTATGCCAGTAGAACTTAAGTTCTGACAAGTTGGGTCTTATCAAATTAGAAAGACTTCAAATAATGGCCCAACTCTGTTTCCTGAGGAACAGCCTACTCAACCTTGGAAAAGGCTTATTACTAGGATAGCTACAGGGTAGTAGTTTGTTTTGGTTTGTTTTAAGCACAGCACCTCTCAGACTATTCAATTGTAGAGGGATTATTACGTAGTTTGCACAATTACACACAAAATCACATATACTTTAAGTTTATAGGGCAATTCAGTCCCAGTGGGTTGTGACTTAGCTACTTACCAATCTGACTTTTAAAAAATTGACATATTGTGTGGCAGGTAAAAGATGAATGAGGAAACAAAGGTTTGAGCTTCTCAGCATATTGATTTATTAAGCAGTGGATGCCATGTGTATAACATTAAGGATCAGGCCTTTTTAGCTTAGTACTGGATGTGGATGCTGAGTATTAGAGGAGGCAGATTTTTATGCATTAAAAACAATTAAACAATATGATTTTTAATTGGAGGAAAAATTAGGGACTCCAAATTTGGAGGAGGGAGAATGAACAGGTGTAATTTCCTGAAATTAGAAAAAGAGGTATCCAACTCCCTGCTAAGTATCCAATCCAAAGAACATGGGGCCAGTTTTCAGATAAGACATATAAGTTGCTTGAAATGGATAATTGAAAGAAAACTCCTTGTATCAGTCTTCAGAATTGAGTAAGTTTTTGATAAGCATACCTAGGTATGAGACCTTAGGTTAAGAGCAACAGGTAGATGTAGTCCCACTTCCCAGCCACAGGGCTAGGTTCAAATAATGTAATAAAGTTTTCTCCCAATTTCCATAAATTTTCTCACAAGATAGAAATTGTAGTAGATCCATAATTGGATAGAAAGAGAACAGAGCTAGTTCCGGAATTGAGTCTGCAAGATGGAGTCTGTGGTTCACTTAATTTCAGCTACCACTTGCTGTTCTAGTTCCTCAGATAAATCCTTAGATTTTTATTGTTCCTGTTTAAAGGAATGTAATAGTAGCTCACTTCTTTAGCTTCAACAGACATTTGCATGCCTATTAACTTGGAGGGTAACCTACTAGGTAGGGAGATACAAAAATAAAGTAGGACATGATTCCTTTCCTCATGAAGCTCAATATCTAGTTAAAGGACATAATACATGCACAACTAAAATACAAATCATAATGCATATATAAGTCAAATGTTATTGATTTCAGGGGAAGAAGAAGGATCTTTACTCACTGAAGGAACCAGGAAAACTTCATGGAAAATGGCATTTGATCTGGGCCTTAAAAGAATGTGAAGAATTTCAATAAGCAGAGAATTGGAGAGGGAGGTGTTCCAGATATAGAGAACAACAAAGGGAAATAAAAATATGCTAGTGGGTAAGCACAAATGTGCACAGACTCTGGGGGAGGGGGCAGGGGAATAAAATTTAGTCTTGTTTTGATGGAGTTTTTGCTGTGAAGGGGTTGTAGATAGATGAAATTAAGGAAATTAAGGTGGTGCCCAATGCCAATTCAATTACTTGAATGCCAAGCAAAGAAGTTTGCACTTTTTTTGAAAAATAACAGAGCTTTTTTCCCAAAAAGATTATTTGGCTGACCTTTTTGATTAATTTTGGATCTTCTTGATATCCTGTAATGTTCTGGGTATTGTAATCAGAACAGTGTTATTTTACAAGCAGGAACATCTAGATTATCTTACCATATATGGATAAATTCATTTTCCATTCAGACTTGTGTAGGAATTCCTCCATGAGAGACAGTAGCAAACATCTTTGGCTAGCATTGGCTCCCTATAATATATGCCTTGCCTAAGAATAATCAGAGGATCATGGGTTAGATGAACATTATATCTGCTTGCATTTAGCAAAAAATCTTCACATGTAAATGAAAGTCTCCTTGTTGCTATGAGCCTTTAAGGTTTTGTTTTTCTGTACTGCATCAAGTGTTTTTTTGTTTGTTTGTTTGTAATTAGTAAACAGTGGAATCCTGTATTCTCTATATCTTTCAGTGGTTACCCAAGAGGTAATTCTAATAATCTATACAGGAACAAATAAATGAATGAAATATGCTTATTGTTCATACTATTGAATTAATACATTCATCCTGGATAGGCACATTAAACTGGGCATAAAATTGACTAAGAAAGAAAGAAAGTGGGCTGGATCACTTTTGGGAAATTTTGCAGTATTTTTAATGCTCCCTAGTTATTCTAACAAATTCATCTATTTAACACCAATATTCTTCTAGTGATTCTGTATAATTGTAAGCCATGAAACGTTGTATCTCTGAGGGTTAATGTTTCAGGTGACCCAAGGAGCTGCAGAGAGGTGCAAAACGGGCTTAAAAATAAACTAATATATGATGGTCCACATTAAAAAAAAAAAAAAAAAAAGAAAGGACATAAATTGTGAAATATATGACCAGAAAAGGTATGGATCTGTCTTATAGCAAGAGTGAGAGATAAAGAGATGGACAATATGAAATGCTGCACCGGTATCTACAAAATGTAAAATACTCTCTCCTTAGAGAAGACCTCTGGGATATTGCTCAGTTCTTCTGTGAAGAATACATGATGAAATATGGACAAGAATTATATTGGATAAGAAGGTATGGATGGGCTTAAATCTGTATCAATAGATAAAATATTCTAATCAATGTGATTATGGAACCATTAAATAATGTTACTGAAAGGAAGGGGAAAAGCATTTTTAAGTACCTGTTGTGTACCAGACACTATGCTAAGTACTTTACAAAGATCTCATTTGATCTTCACAAGTCTGTGAGATAGGTACTATTACTCCTGTTTTACATTGAAAAAATTGATGCAGAAAGCTAGATGACTTACTCATTATCACATAGCTAGATAGTATCTGAGCTAAGAAACATGTCTTCTTGACTTCATACCCTGTGCTCTATCCATTATGCCACCTAGTTGCCTTTCAGGCATGATCAGAACTTTGCAAAGGAAGATAACATTTGGCACCATTGTGAAAGATGAACTGGAGTAGGGAGAGACTGGAATGAAAAGACCTGTTAGGGGGGCAGCTAGGTGGCGCAGTGGATAGAGCACCAGTCCTGAATTCAGGAGGACCCAAGTTCATGTGATCTCAGACACTTAACACTTCCTAGCTGTGTGACCCTGGGCAAGTCACTTAACCCCAGCCTCAAAAGAAAAAAAAAAAAAAAACCAACAACAAAAAACTGTTAGGAAGCTAATGTCATTGTGCAGCTAGATATTAATGAGCACCTATACTAGTGTAGACAGATGAAGAAGGAGCTGAATTTGAGAGAGTTTTGGAAATAGAATTGATAAGACTTGACAACTAATTGAATATAGAGGGTAACAGAAAAGAGTAAAAGTTAACAGTTAAGATTTTATCATAGCTAACTGGTTTAATAATGAAGTTACCAGGCAGAAATAGGGACATTGGATGAGGAAAACAGGATTTGGAATACTAGTTGTTGGTTTTAAATCCAAGTTTGAAATATCAATGAGACGTTAAGTGAGAAAGTTCTTCTGGCAGTTTGAGATCTGAGTCTAAAGGTCAGAATTGGAAATTCATTGTCATTCATCTGTGTAGAGGCAAATCTTGGAAATCTATGGGAGATAAAGGTGTGTGTGTGTGTGTGTGTGTGTGTGTGTGTGTGTGTGTGTGTGTGTGTGTGTGTGTGTGTGTGTGTGTGTATAGAGAGAGGATGAGGGGGAATACCTAGCAATAAATACCATTATTTTAGTGTTGGATAAAAGAGGAACAGACAGCAAAAGAAAGAAGGTGTTAAGAGAAAAGAGAACTAATACAATGTGATATTATGGAAGTCATTGATTCTGAGTTTTAGAATTAAAAGAAGCTGTCTTAAAGTTAATTTGGTCCAACTTACAGATAAAGAAACTAAAGACCATAGAGGTAAGTGACATGTCTGAGACTGGATAATAGTAAAACTATAATATAAATTCAGGTTCTTTGCATATCATCCTTTTGGGGAGAAGAATGTACTCAAAAGGAGGACCTGGTCATCAGTTAAAAATTAAAGGCCCATCATCATAATTTGTAGGAAATTATAAAAGACAAACAGTTTCAATTATATGAAAAAAAATTTGCACAGAGAAAAGAATTTCATCCTGAACAATAAGAAAATGCATATTGGGGAAAACCCGTTAAGTATTTTTAAAAAAAAGTTTTTTATTTAATAGTTTTTATTTACCAGATAGATACATGGGTAATTTTACAATATTGCCAATTGCTGAACCTTTTGCTCTAATTTTTCCCCTCCTCCCACCATGGCAGGTTGACCAATACATGTTAAATATGTTAAAGTATAAATTAAAATACAATATATGTATACATGTCCAGACAGTTGTTTTGGACTTTGAAATAGTGTACAATTAACCTGTGAAGGAAATCCAAAATGCAGGTGGACAAAATTAGAGGGATTGGGAATTCTATGTAGTGGTTCATAGTCATCTCCCAGAGTTCTTTCTCTGGGTGTAGCTGGTTCAGTTCATTGCTGCTCTATTAGAACTGATCTGGTTCATCTCATTGTTGAAAATCGCCACATCCACCAGAATTGATCATCATATAATATTGTTGTTGAAGTATACAACCATCTCCTGGTCCTGCTCATTTCACTCAGCATCAGTTCATGTAAGTCTCTCCAGGCCTTTTCTGAAATCATCCTACTGGTTGTTTCTTACAGAACAATAATATTCCATAACATTCATATACCACAATTTATTCAGCCATTCTCCAACTGATGGGCATCCACTTAGTTTCCAAAAACCTTTTAAGTATTAAAAAAATTAGTCATCTCTGGGAAAAGTTGGGCATTCCAAAATCTAAAAGAAATCGACATATTTTGATATAATATTAAGATTCATCCTATCTGGTGAAAAAACACAAACTCTCAACAACTACTTGAAAAAACACTGAAAATTGTGACAGAGAAATGTGTATTAAAGCATCTTTTGATGTACCACCTTATACATCCTTAAAGGATGGTGAAAGATGAAAAAATGTTAACACTATTGGGGATGTTAATTCATTGTCAATAGAGCTGTATATAGATTGATTTATTTTGGAAACAAAATAGGATAATACAGTAAAAATTAGGAAAATGTTTAATTCATTTTGACCCAGGAATTTCATATTTAGTTTTTTTAAAATAGCTTTTCATTTACAAGATATATGCATGGGTAATTTTTCAGCATTGACAATAGCAAAACCTTTTGTTCCAACTTTTCCCTTCCTTCCCCCCACTCTCTCCCCCAGATGGCAGGTTGACCAATGCATATTAAATATATTAAATATAAGTTAAATACAATATATGTATACTTGTCCATACAATTATTTTGCTGTACAAAAATAATCGGACTTTGAAATAGTGTACAATTAGCCTATGAAGGAAATCCAAAATGCAGGCGTACAAAAATAGAGGTATTAGGACTTCTATGTAGGGGTTCATAATCATCTCCCAGAATTTTTTGGCTGGGTGTAGCTGGTTCAATTCATTACTGCTCTACTGAAACTGATCTAGTTCATCTCACAGTTGAAGATGACCATGTCCATCAGAATTGAGCATCATATAGTTTTGTTGAAGTGTATAATGATTTCCTGGTCCTGCTCATTTCACTCAGCATCAGTTCATGTAAGTCCCTCCAGGCCTTTCTGAAAGTTTACATTTTCTGGCCACTGCAAGGAGGGCTGCCTTTCCCTTCTTTAATATCTCTTTGGGATATTAGCCCAGTAACACTGCTGGATTAAAGGGTATGCATAGTTTGATAACTTTTTGAGTATAGTTCCAAATCACTTCACAATTCCACCAACAATTCATTAGTGTCCCAGTTTCCCCACATCCCCTCCAATATTCGTCATTATCATTTCCTGTCATCTTAGCCAATCTGACAGGTGTGTAGTGGTATCTCAGAGTTGTCTTAATTTGCATTTCTCTGATCAGTAGTGATTTGGAACCTTTTCATATGAGTAGAAATAGTTTCAATTTCATTATCCGAAAATTGTCTTCATATCCTTTGACCATTTATCAACTGGAGAGTAAACAAGACCTCTTTTGCAACAGATAATTTAAGTCAAATCAAATTCACCTACTGATTGGCTGAAGGTCTGTGTCTCATTCTACATATTTGTTTTATAGTCTTTCTCTGCCCAGAGATGGGCATGTTTCATCATCAGTGTGAAGTCAAGGTTAATCACTGCATTATTTTGAGTTAATTCTTTCAAAGTTGCTTTCCTTTAAATAATTATGACCATTGTATGAACCATTCTTGTGTTCACTTCATTGTACCTGCAAGTCCTCTCAGATTGCTCTGAATATATTTTATAATTTATTTTATTTATAGTATTTATATTGTATTACACAATACAATTAGTACTTGTGATGACCAGCACAACACAAATGGGTTAGTAGCAGTTGAAAATAAGGAAACAGGATTGCTGATAATTCACCAGAGCTGCTTATTGAGAGAATTCATGTTGCTTATATATATTAAAACCATATGTTACTATGAAAAACATTGTTCATAACCAACTCTGGTTTCTCTTTTCTGTGATCTAACTCTGTAGCATGTAGTTAGTTTCTAGGTACTCAATCTTATTTAAAATTCATGATGCCCCAGTAATTGTGCCAAGGCTTTATGTTTTTCCATGATCTCAAGGTTAAATGCGCTCTTGATTAATCTTAGGAGGAGGGGAACATCCCAGTTACTGAAGTTTCTAACTTCCTAAGAGTTGTCTACAAGTAATAGTAATATTACTGATGGGGGTTGAGGTCTCTTTAAGCCAGGATCTTTTGATTCACAAATCCTGGTCATAAAGCACCCTTTTGAATTCCAATGATATCCGTGCTTTCCCTAGCCCCCACCAGATCTGAGCTAACTTGGGTTTTCCCAATCCCCACAGTTTCTTCCTTACCTGAAAACCCATTGAATTCTATTCAATGCTGACCCTGGCTGAAGACCCTCCAGGAGCCTGGGACTCCACCCACCTTCAAGATTGTAAAAAGGGAGCTCTGGGGCCCAGTCTCTTGGCAGGACCCCCCCCCTAACATAGTATCCTTCCGGCCATGTAAGGGTTCCTGCCGGCCCGGTGACCACCTTTGGCCCTGGCATCTTTCTACCTTTACCCTTACTTCCAAACCCCAAATAAACCTTTTTAATCAATCTAGGTTTTCGGGCCTGTAAATTCCTTTACAGGGGACTCTGCGCCATCACTGGACTATCCTTGCACTGACCCAAAAGGGGTTCCCCCTTTCCTAACTCATCATTACTACTAAATATCATTGGGGCAAAAAAATATATAGTTTAATAATTTGGGGGATATAGTTCCAAATTGATTTCTGTAATCAAACCAATTCACAGTTCTTCCAACAGGTTCTCTAACAACTATTATTTTCTTTTTTCATCAGCATTTTAAAGGCTGTTTCACATGAAGTAGATCTCAGTGTTGATTTAATTTGTATTTCTCTTATTAGTGATTTGAAGCATTTTTTAAAACATGGTTCTTGATTACTTGCGTTCCTCTTTTAGAACTACTTGGAGAATCAGTTATTCTCATTTATTTATATATGAGAATTTATCTATAGATAAATTTATTTATTACAAATTTTAAAACCCTATTTATCTTGCATATCAGATTTTTATCAAAGAAATTGTGGTAAATTTTTTTCTAGCTGTTCTTTCTAATTTTAATTGCCTTTATCTTGTTTGTGCAAATTGTGAATTATATGGGCATTTGGGAGCTTGAACTAGAAAGATTTGACATATTTACTTGGAGAATGGAATAAAGATTGTGTAATATAAAAATTCACCACTGCTCTCTCATTTAGTTGTTTGTAAATATAGGTTTTTACATATATATTGTTTTCCTAAAGCGGAAGTGGAGAATGTTGGTTATATAACTCATTGGAAACAATCCCTCTTCCCCAGGAACCTTTGAGTTACATGCAGTCCAGAAAGGCATTTGCCTCAAGCCAGAGAAATTGGGTAATTGAGAAGGAAATAGTGCAAAACTAAGAGTGAAGCTCAAAGAAGAGGTAATCATAAGTGGAATTCACAGGTACATGACTTCTTTTGGTTTACAGAGCACTTTTCTCACTACATTTCTGTGGCTAGATAGTTTTAGCACTATTGCCCCCTTTTTACAGAAAAGAGGTTTATAGGGATTTACTGAATTGGTTATGGTCAAATATATTTAAGTATCATAGACAGAATTGCAGCTTCAGTCCTCTGACTCCAGTCCCCTGTCCCCAATTCTTGCACTTTTACCACTACATCTTTCTGGCATACGAACTTAGGTACCTAGTTCAAATGTCACTTTGGCCAAACTGAAGGACAGAGTGCCCAGACTTCCAAACTATAGGTTGGAATGCCCAGATAATAGGAAGCAAATTAAGTAGACAGGGAAGTCCCAGTTCAGATTTCTATCTGTTTATCCTACAAGCATGTCTGATATATCCTGGGAGCATATAAACCACAACTGGGATTTGTACTGAGCAGGAGGGGCAGATGTGTTTTCTAAGCTATGAGTGTGTCTTTTAAACTGCATCAGAGATTAAACCTTCCCCTGAGAGAAACACCAAACCTGAGAACCTTCTGTAGCCATAAAGCTTTGTGTGTTCATTTCCTGGAATTAAAATAGCGTGATTGAGTTGATCTGAAGTGAAATGTTCTGACTGAGATTAACCACTAAATAATTAGAAATTAGTGAAACTACGCAGTTGGTTCCTGTTGATTGTCCAAAACCATTGTTAATTAAATCCTCCATTTTGGATTCAGATAAATCCAATGTAGACCAGTGTTGTTCTAAGATTACAATTATTTCTTGGTTTCTGGTGCTGGGATTGAGACACTCTGTCCCTATCTCTGATCAGGTTCAGTTCTATTATCTTCTAGTCACTACTAAAGAGTCTAGCTTTTCTGTAACGTGCTCTCTTGGCAGTTACAATTACTAGTCTGTCCTAGACCCACCAGAGTACCTTTGACCACTGTGCTTAGCAGTGTGAACTCTACCCGGCTCGCCGCCTCTGAGGCCTTCAAAGGTCTCTGGCCACAATCTCCTGAATCTATAGCTTAATAACCGGTAGCGCACTCAAGAACAGCCACGTGTAATCTTAAAAGCCTTTATTATACATACTCACATAATGCCCTGACTTGTTGGTTCCCGAGTGAACACCTGGTCAGAAGACCCACGTGTTCACTACTAAAATCCTTACCTTTTTTGGCTATCCATCTTGGCTTGGTCACCCAGGCTAGGGAGCCAGGGTGAAGAGCGCCAGATTAAAGAGGGCGATTCCTGCCTGCAGTGGGCTTACATAGGGCCTGTGAGGTCACACACACAGCCAATCAGCGAGAGAGTCACCCATTACAAAGCTATCTCAAAATGGACAGGATCCCACCTACAAGGCAATCCTAATATCCACAGAAATTACTTCCGGGCCTCAATGATGTGCTGTGGCGCAGCCCATTTAAAGGGCCCTTACACTTTTCCCTGAGTGTTGTGAAAGAGATGATACAGTAGGAAGACACTCATAATCCTTGGCCCTAAGGAGCTTATTATATTACAATTGGGAAAACACAAAACTTGTTTGAAGCAGTGAATAAAAGGGTAGACCAAGTGGAGGCTAAGGGGTGGCTTTAGATCCGGGACTGCCGAGTTAACTCTCGAGAGATTGGAGCAATCAAGGGAAGATGATGAAAGCTCAGACTGATCTTTGTAGAATAAAGAATATGTTTTTAAAAATCTCAGGATCATATATTTAGAGTTGGAAGGAATTTTAAGCAGTCATCTATTTCAACTCTCATTTTACAAATAAGGAAGCTGAGATCAAGAAAGCTTAAGGGGCAGCTAGGTGGCGCAGTGGATAGAGCACCAGCCTTGAATTCAGGAGGACCCCAGTTCTCAAATTTGGCCTCAGACACTTAACACTTCCTAGCTGTGTGACCCTGGACAAGTCACTCAATCCCAGCCTCAAAAAAAAAAAAAAAAAAAGAAAGAAAGAAAGCTTAAGCAGTTTGCCTAAGGTCATTCAAGAAGTAAGGCAAAATTCAGATCCAAGTCTCTAGGCTCCAGAAGAGTGACTCTTATTTGTACTAGTTTTCTACCATACCACACTACAGGGAGCTAATTCCAACTTTTATCAATAAATCAGTGTTAATTTTAAGTGTCTACTTTGTTTCATGTACTATGTAGATTTGGGGGATACAAAGACAAAAATTAAATACTTCCTACCCTTAAAAGAGTTAATTAATAGGATAAACAAAATGAGCATTAAATGTGTATGACAGAGAGAGAGAGAGACTATGTATGCAGATGGTGGGCAGATTCACTAGTGTGTTCCCCCTGCTACTTCTGCCTATGTCTATGTGACCTTAATCTTGTGGACTTGTTTCTTGTGAAAAGTGGATTAGGGAATGGACAGTTTTGGACAATGTGATTTTTGTGTTTATGATCCTGTCATAAAGTAGACAAGTCAGGGCCAAATTATACACAGTCACAAACTAAGCAGAAAATAATTCAACTTGCTATCTTCAAAGGAGGTACATGACATAGAATCAGGATGAGACATATTTAAATTGACTAACTGATTTAGGGCAAGTTCAATCTTCATGGGCTCCATTTTCTCTTCTATAAAATGTTTGGGGTAGGCTTCATGCCCCTTTCTCCTAATTTCATCAGAGAGGGGGGGAAAAAGCCAGTTCCTAAGCCAGTTTCCCTTTGCTAGTTCATGAATTTGGCTCTTTCTCTGACCAATTAGTTACTAATTACAGACTCTCCAAACAATGGCATTGGCCAATGTCATCTGTTCCTATTCAGATTTTTTTTCTGGTGCCAACTTTAACCCCAGGTCATATGTTCTTTTTTTATAACCAAATATGAATAGGCTTTTGAGATTGTCTAGAGGACTGAACAAGAGAGATTTATACTCTAACATAGTCATTTGAGTACAATATGTTAGTAAGAGAACAGCCAATAAATAAATACATACACATACACACATATGTATATGTATGTGTATTTATATATAGAAAGGCTAGCAATTTGATCTCAAAAAATTTTAATAGTATTTTATTTTTACAAACGCATGCAAAGATAGCTTTCAAGATTCACCTTTTCAAAAACTTGTGTTCCAAATTTTTCTCCCTCTCCAAGACAACAAAAAAATCCAATATAGGTTAACAAATTTTACTAAATCTATTTCCAAATTCGTCAAAGTAATTTAATTTTAACATTTGTTAAGCATTAGAAAAAGTTTTGAATAGGTAAAATTTTGTCTTTCCTCTGTATAGACCTCCACATGCATTGTTCTACAACCTTCCACTTTCCGCTTTCCCCAATTCCTTTATCTACCTCAGGTGTTAATGAATGAGAATAGCTTTAGAGAATTTCTTCTCGGGAGAAGAGTAGACTCCGGTCACTGAGTCGTATTCTGACCTGGAGAGGGGAAGATTTTGAGACTACTGATCTACTATTTACAAGCCTATGCGGATCTGTTTTGGTTTATGCATAATGTACTTTCCTATGGGGGATTATGGACTAGTCGTGGAATCTGACACAGAAGAGGGAAAGGACCCTAGAAACCGATTAGTGGGAGCCCCTCGTTTTGTAAATGAGGAAACTGAAGCCCCGAGAGTGACTCTCCTAAGATCCCAGTAGTAAGGGGGAGAGCTGGGACTCGGACCCACTTAAGAGAGCAGAGGCCGTGGATTTAGAGCAGGGCTTGGGTTCAAGTTCCGCCTCTGCTATTATCGGTGAGACCTTCGACGTGCACTCCGGTTTCCGTATCCTTAAAAGGAGGTGGATGGATTAGTCTTTCTGGAGTCTCTTCCAGCTCCCTAAAAGCCGCTGACTGCTCGCTCTTGATGCGCTTTTCCCTTAAGCCACAGCATGTGTATTTTGGGGGTGGAAGATTGGAGCAGAACGCGGCTGGGGAGGCTCGGGGAGAGCTCGGGGGGCGGAGTCCAGGTAGGGCTGGGGACAGGGCAGGGCCCCGACTCCGGAGTTTGCAAATCAGCGGGCGGAGGCCACGTGGGCCACTCTTCAGCCCTGCCCCCGAGGAAAAACTGGAGCCGCCGCTCCTGCGGGCACCTGTCCTTGAAGAGTAAGTTGGCGGAGCTTTATTTTTCGGGTCGGGTCTGGGTCTCCCAGTCCCCCCCGCCTCGGCTGCTGGCTTCGGACCCCTGGATCCCGGAGAGTCTGGGGGCAGGACGAAGTGGAAGTGAGGAGGGAGAGGCCGAGGAGCTGTGCTCCTCGGAGGTGGCGCGGCGAAGGAGGCACGGGAGGCCAGCCCCCGGGTCCGGACGGAGCCGGGCACATGGAGAGCGGGCCCGGTAACCTTCGCAAGAAGGCGGCGGAGCGGCAGCACCGGGCCGAGGTGATGCTGGCGGGGGAACAGCTGAGGTGGGTACCACCCCCGGCCAAGGAGGAAGACACTCGGCCTAAAAGGCGCGGAACGCATCCCTCCCTTCCTGAGGACCCCAAAGACTCCCAGGACTGGGAGCTGGAAGGGACCGTAGAAATTCTCTAGTTCCACCCATCCTCTTTTATGGCCGCCCGCCCCCCGTGTTACGTGTGAGGAAACTGAGGCTCTGTTAGGGTCGGAGGTGAAAAGCTGGAGTTTGATCCCTCGTCTTCCGACTCCCGCTGCTGCGTCCTCCACGAACCTCGGGAAGGGGAAAACTAGACGGGGTGAAAGAAAAGCGGCTGAGGAGGGCGGAGGGGGCGGAACTCGGGTTGGAAGCCTGGGAACCCGCGGGGAAGGGCTCGGCGGGCTGAGCGGGCGTGAGAGAAGGGGCCTTAGAGAGGCGGGGAAGAGGAGACCGGGAGAAAGTACCGGGGGAGTGTTGGAGCCCAAACCGTCTTTTAGTGCGGTGTTTCTGATCGCGTGTCTGTATTTCTAAGCTTAAAGTAGGTACTGTACAGGTTATCTAGGAAAAAGACCAGTGACCGATGTCTCTCTCTGTGGCAGTCTCTGCCGTTCTCTGTCTCTGGCTCAGCCTCTTTCCCTTTATCTCCCCCCCTCCGTTCTCCTCTTCTCTTCCTCTCTTTGCTCTCCCTTTCCCCCCTCTTCTCTCTTCCTCTCCCCAGGTCTCTAGGACCCCACGGAGCCAGACTGGTTTCTCTTCCCTTCCTCCTCTACAGTGCTGCGTATTAGCAACAACGTTTACCTTTTTTAAACCGAATTAGAAATTCTTTCCTCTTAGGCGTTTGTGAACTGTTTTCTGATTGGAGAGATGGACCTGTTGGTAAATGTTTAACAATTGGCATACTTTGAAGTTTAATTTGCATTATTAACATCACTTCATCATTTTCTTAAGTTTAAACAATCAAAAAAAAAAAAAAACAACCAACCCCTGATTTGTAGCATTTGCTGATTTTCTAGGTGCATGATACACAAACTGAAAATCTTAACTGTTGGGCTGGAGCCAGCTTGTCTGGAAACCCTCGAGCCAGCGGGGTCGAGAGGTCCTGAAAACCTGAATTTGAATATTGAGAGTAAACAACTTTCCTCCTGGCCACAGTTTACAGCCCCTTCCTTTTCTTTTCTCTTGGACTTGAAACTGGGAGGATGTCCCTCCTCTTCCTTTGCTTACTAATCACTTCACACTAGAGAGAACTGATTTTTCCCCCTCCCTAGAGAACTTCTAGTCCTATGAGCCTTTTAATTTTTTGCCCTTGAGCTTGTCCTTGGCTTTTTCCCATAACATTGGCATCATGCCTGTGCCACAAGGCCAACACACATATACACACACCCCTTCCTTTCACAAAACGTACGTGAAAAGTGAGAAATTCTGTGGCTAGAAGTCAGTAAACATTTATTAATACCTGTTCTGGACCAGGCACTGTGCCAAGCACCGAAGGCTTAGCACTGGAACACAGCGCAAGATGACAAAGTCTGGTCTGGCACCAAGGGAAAAATCTCTGTTCTCTCAATAGCCCCCAGAGTGTGGTCAGGTTCAGTGAAAACTATAGATCTGGATTAGCTTAGAGAAAAAGCTCCGCAGTCTGAGAGTGGGGAAGCGCCAGAGGAGAGACGGATGGAGGCCCGGAGTGAGAGGGGATTAAGAGAAGGAACTTGTTTGCTCGGCCCCGGGAAGGGGGAGAGCGCACTCTTAAAGAGTCAGAGGCCGGCTTACTTCAGGCAACAGTGAATTTAGAGGCCTCATTAGGGCAGATGCCGCCTAGGAACATAAACATTTACCGAAAACTCTCCATTTTGAGAGGTGGTGAGATAACAGTTTGTTATTTATAAAGAAAAGAATCTGGGGTTTTGGTGGACAGCAAGTTTAATGAGTCAATTTCGACAAGGCAGCCAAGATTTAATCCAGAGCTGTGTTGACAGGAATGGTTCTCAGAGCAAAGAAAATGAAACCCCGTGTGCTTTACTTGAGTCAGAATCACCTCTGGATGATTGAGTTCAGTTTGGATGCCACTTTTTAAGAAAGATATTGATAAAACTGGAATGGTTTCAAAGAAGGATAACCAGGATGGCAAGAGGATTTGAGACCAAATCTTGGTCAGTGAAAGGTCCTGAGAAGTAAAGATTTATGGAGAGAAGGAGGAAGACTCTGATATTTCTAAGTATTGGGAGGGCTGTGATGGGAAAGAAGAATTAAGCTTGTTCTGCTTGGCCTTGGAGGACAAAACTGGGAACAATGGACAGATGTTATAGAGAGGTGGATTTCAGCTTCCTCTTCAGTCCCTTTGGCTTTCAATAAATCTCTTTTCCAATATGAAAAGAAATATATTCCTGAGGTCACTGTACATCTTCATATAATAAAATAGATTATTTTTTCATAGAGAAAAGTGAGATGAGATATGCTTCTCGAGGTTAGACCGAAATTTTATAAATTCATTGATTGGAAATCAGTTCCCTAAAAATAAAATAAAATATTATTGATATCCCCTTAACAAACCTCTCATAACCCAGGTTGGGAATCCCTGGACTAATAATCTATGAAATCTCTCCTGACTGAGATTTTATGTGATACAGAGCTCAACTCCACCATTTATTACACAAGTTGCCTTGGGAAAAACACTTCATCCCCCTGGTATGTTGGATTTGGGGTCAAAAGACCTGGTTCGACTCTTAGTCCTGCTCTTTGCTACCAGTGTGATTTTCAGGAAATCACTCAGACTGTCTGTGTCTTCATCTGTGAAATGAGGAAATTATATTATGTGTCCTCTATAGATCCCTTCTAAGTCTAATTCCAGGATGAGAAGATCTGAGCTCTAGAGGATCTTATTCCCTCTTCCAACAAATTCCCCAATATTATGTCTGCAAGGACTCGGGGTCTGACTTTAGGATCACTTCTGAAATTGTTTTGGTTGGATAGGACCCAGTGCTACTTGATCTCTCTCTCTTCAAATATTTGAGGGGCTGTCATGTGAAAGAAAGTGTAACCTATCTAGCTTTAGAAAACAGAATCAATAGCAACTGAGTAAAATTTTCAAAAAGTAAATTTTGGCTTAAGGTTAGGCAAGACTAATTAAAAACTGGAACTCTCCAGAATAGAATGGATTATCTTGAGAGTTGATATGTTGCCCCTCTTTGAAGATTTTTCTTCGAAGTCTGGGTGAATGCTTGTCAGATTTATTATATTGAAGATTCTTTTTGATTGAGTTGAAGTGGAAGCGGCTTTTGGGGGTGTTTTAAAGTAGAAAATTAGTTTGGTGTCTGGGAGGAAAGGATTTCTTTGGGGATGGGGGTGGGAGAAAAATCTTAGAACAATCTAGGATAAAGACAGAGAGTGACCTCTGGAAATGCCTAGCAATTCAGTGCTTTTTGAAAGTGAGTGAATATTTGGAAGATTTTCATTGCTCTCCTGGATCCTTCCACCCTTCCTCTGGTTCACTGATATACCTCTATGTCATTTCAGCAAATTCCTGAAGGTGAAGACCCAGCCCTACATGCAGGTGGTTCTGAGGCTGTGCTTCAGAAGAAATTCCTTGAGCTTCTGGTGGATGAGGGTGCCCTGTGTACCCACCTGAGAGGCTCAGCCCTGAGACAGTCTAGAAGAGCTGGGAGGAGGGACATTGTAGCTACAGGATGATATTGTTAGCCACTACCTGCACTGGTCTAGGAGCAAGGAGGCCTGGGTTCTAGCTGTGCCATCAACTAGCTGTTTGACCTTGGGCTGTAATTGCTCTCTCTAGACCTCTCGTCCTTTAATTGCAGAGTGAAGTGGATTGAGATTTCTGGTTAAGTGGAAGGTTAAGTTGAGTAAAGCAGCTATGGTTCAAAGAAGGCCATCCAAATAGCCCTCTAGCCAAGGGAGAAGGCTCTGATAATGTGGAGGGTAAAGTCCCAGGGGGAGGGGGGACAGAACCTAGAATTGCTCTGATCCCAGAATGCCCAGTGCACCAGAAATCTGAAGCAATCTGATTGGAGACATTCCAGTGCTCCATTATTTCATATGATGCTAGAAAAACTGTGAGACAGGAGTTATTGGGGAAATAGAAACAAAATTTTTGCTTCTTGTAAATGATAGAATGATCTTCTTAGAAAATCTTGAGGTTCAACAAAAAATTAATTGCAACAATTAATAACTTCAGCAAAGTAGCAGGACATAAAATAAATCCACATATCTTCAGCCTTTCTGTATATTGCTGAAAAATTCAGCAGGAAGAGATCAAAAGTAAAATTTCATTCAGACCGAATACATAATTATAAAAGATTTTGGAGTTCAACTACAAATACAAAAACTTT
Source organism: Sminthopsis crassicaudata (assembly GCF_048593235.1). NCBI lineage: Eukaryota > Metazoa > Chordata > Mammalia > Dasyuromorphia > Dasyuridae > Sminthopsis > Sminthopsis crassicaudata. Next base: position 253,698,793 of record NC_133618.1, read on the forward strand.
ATAAATACAATTGCAAAACACTTTTTAGAGAACTAAAGATGGATAAATAGTTGGAGAGAAATGAATTGCTCATGCTGGTTCATGTTCAATAATGCAATAGTACAGATTAAAATACAGTAGTTAAAATGAAGAATTCAGGTGCCTCAGAACCTTCTCTGCTTTTCTCACCTAGAGACTAACATTTCCAGTTTGTTACCTGGCTTTTTCTGGCTTTCAAGGTCAGGACATACTATAGGCTTCTTGACTGAATTTTTGTGTAGTGCTACTCCAGATGAAGGCATTTATAGCTTCTCTTTGGATTTGCTTGATTGTTATTCAGTCTGTTGCAATTCTAAAATCTTTTCTGGGTACATGTGGGAGACTCTGATTCTTCTGCTACCTTTTAGGCATCCATGAAAAAGTAATACCACATAAATTAATTTACTTATTCAGTACTATACCAGTCAAACTGCGAAAAGCTTACTTTATAAAGCTGGAAAAAAAATTGGCAACACAATTCAACTGGAAGGGGAAAAGGTCAAGAATCTAAAGAGAAATAATGAGGGGAAATGTGGGAATGGGGCCTGGCAGTATTAGACGTGAGACAATGCTGCAAAGCAGTAATTATCAAAACTACTTCATACTGGTTAAAAAATTAAAAAAAAATTGGTTACTGAAACATCAAGCACACAAAATCCAAAAGCAAATGAACAGAAAACAGAGCATTCTGATAAACAAAAAGCCCCCAGTTATCCACTGTTCCATTAAAACTTGTTGAAAAATTTGAAAACAGCCTAACATAAATTAGATTTAGGTGACCACTTCACTCTATATAGTACAATAAATTCCAAATTGATGCATGCCCTAGATTAAAAAAAAAAAAAAGGCTATATCAGCAACAGATCACAGGAGAGAGTTCCTTTTTCAACTATCGAAGAAGAGTTCCCAACCAAATAAGGGATAGTGATTATCACAAGAGAGAAAATAGAAAGCTTTAGTTATATTAACATTGAAAATCATTTTGCACAAACAAAATCAAGTGAAAAAGGTGTGCTTGAATCAGACAATGGAGCACTTAAGGCTAATTACCTATTGGATATGAGACAATGACTAGTAGTATACATTTGGATAAATGGCTCTTCTCCCAGTTAATGCTGGCTCAACATTTGGTGTTAAGATAATAGTAGGCAAGGATTAGAGGGGGAGGGACAGAGGTCAAGGACTCACTTTGCAGCAGGATGAGGAGGAAAGAAGTTGGTGACTTTGGATTTGAGAATCCAGGAGACATCTTTGGTGAGCCTGTGGCAGTTTGCCTGCTTCTCCCCTAAAGACCAAGGACTTTTACTTATCCTGACTCTGGCTGATCCTGAGGCCTCCAGGAAGCTAGCCTGGACTTAACAATCAAGGAAGTTAGAAGTACAAGAAAAATTAGAGGGGGGGAAACTTAAAAGTTTCTCTAATAAAACCTGATTTTTTTTATTATAGCTTTTTATTGATAGAACGTATGCATGGGTAATTTTTCAACATTGTCCTTTGCATCACTTCTGTTCCAACTTTTCCCTTTCCTTCCTCCACCCCTTCCCCTAGATGGCAGGCAGTCTCATACATATTAAACATGTTAAAGTATATCTTAAATGCAATATATGTGTACACATCCGCATAGATCTCTTGTTGTACAATAAAAATCAGATTCGGAAAGTAAAAATAATCTGGAAAGAAAAACAAAAATGCAAGTAGTCCACATTCATTTTCCAGTGTTCCTTCCAGTGTAGCTGATTCTGTCCATCATTGATCAATTGGAACTGAATTAGATCTTCTCTTTGTCGAACATATCCACTTCCATCAGAATTGATCATCATATAGTATTGTTGTTGAAGTATACAATGATCTCCTGGTCCTGCTCATTTTACTCGGCATCAGTTCATGTAAGTCTCTCCAGGCCTTTCTGAAATCATCCTGTTGGTCATTTCTTACAGAACAATAATATTCCATAACATTCATATACCACAATTTACCCAACCATTCTCCAATTGATGGACATCCCTTCAATTTCTAATTTCTAGTCACTACAAAGAGGGCTGCCACAAACATTCTTGCACATGTGGATCCCTTTCCCTTCTTTAAGATCTCTTTGGGATATAAGCCCAGTAGTATCACTGCTAGATCAAAGGATATGGCCTAATTTCTAAGATAGATGAGATAATTTAGTCAAAAAATAAGAGTCATTCCCTAATAAATAGATGTTTCTAGGGTATGAACCTAGAGAACTTTGGCAGCTCTTAACTGATAGCAGCTATATAAAAACATCTCAAATTAGGAATAATTAGAGAAATGGGAAGATCCCTTGAAGTTCTGGCAGATGAGCAGATGTGGGAGAACAAGCAGCCCAATAAGGCAGCTAGCTGTGGATAGATTGCTTGGAATCAGGAAAACTTGAAATTCAAATCCAGCCTCAGATTCTACTTCTGTAATGCTGGGCAGGTCATATAAACCCTGTTTGTCTCAGTTTTCATCGACTGTAAAATGAGGATAATCATGGACTCCTACCTTCCAGGGTTGTTATAATGATCAAATGAGACAATAATTTAAAAAGTGTTTAGCACGGTATCTGGCACATAATAGAATTTTTTTTTCCTTTTTGATGCACTGCTGATGTAGGCAAGAATTGTTTGGGTTGTTCTGAAAAGAAATTTAGACTTTTAATCTCCAAAGTCACTAAACTACATAACTTTTAGCTCAGGAATATCATTACTAGATATAAACCTTAAAGAGGAAAACAAAGTATGAACATGACAAGAGATAGAGAAACTTGGTAAAGTATATAAACAAATGCAAAGTGAAGTGAACATAATCAGCAAAATTTATACAGTGACTACCACATAGTAAAAAGAAACACTCTTGAAGCCTTAAGACCTCTTGTTAATTCCATGAATGACCAATTCCAGATCCATAGGACTGATGATAAAGCAGATACCAGTTACCTCTTGGCAGAAAGTGAGTGGACTAGGAATGCAGAACAAGGCATATTTTCAGACATGGTGAAGGTGTGGATTTACTTAGGTTGGCTTCATTTATTTGTTAACAAAGGAGGAATTTTTTTGGTAGTAAGATGGGAATGTTGTAGAGGGGGAGGGAGCTAGTGATACCTCCTTAAAAATGAAAAGAAAGAAAAAGGTGTCAACAAAGACTTTTTAAAAAAATGACAGGAAAGAAGGAAATTCAGTGGAAAAAGGCAAATAGACTTACATTAAAATATATAGATCTGTGCATGTATGTATGTGTGTGTGTGTATGTACAAGAGAGAAAGAATAAGGACCACGTTAAACAGGTCAGTTGACTTCTCAGTGTTGTAGGCTATTCTTTATAAGTTTCAAAGAAGGTACATACTTGTGTTGCTAGAGGGAATTTCCTAACCTAAATGCTCCCTGTACCTATGAAAATCACAAATCCGTTCTTTCTTTCTTTTTTTTTTTTTAATACAGCTGTATATCATAGAGATTTGCATTTTCATATATAATTCTCTTTTTCTTTTTTGTGTATGGGAATTCCCATGTTTGTTGGTGCCTGTCAAGTTTACAATAAAAAATAATGATGTTGTTGTCTTAAAAAAGTGAAGTAGGATAGGTTTAGATAATCTCTCTAAGGCCCATTCCAACTCCAGCCTTCTCTGAGACTATGAGTTAGTTGAGAAGCCTGTCCAGAAAGAAACTGTCTGTAGAGAAGCTGAAGATGGGTGGCCACTGAGCACCTTTTCCTGGGATTTAGCCACATGCCCAATACTGTCCTTCAAAAGTCACTCTGTGTTTTCTGTACAACCTGGCAAGTGTCCACAATTCCCTGCCACAAAACAGCCAAAACCCCCTGCCTGTGGGTCACTCGGAATGATCATATTTAGTGGTTAGGGACCTTTGGAACAATTGACCAATTCATAAAGAAAGAAACTGCCGAAGAGCCTCACTATAGTGCTCACTATAGTTTCCATAGAAGCTGATTCCACACTAGAAAGAGGTTTGTATTTATATCTGGGTTCATCTGCAAAATGAATTTGGACTTATAACCCCTAAAATCCCCTCTAAATCACTCTAAATCTGTGATGCAATGATACAATCTTAAGACTTCAATAATTTCTTTCTTCCCCTCAATTCTCTCCTCCACCTCTTTCCTATTTCTCATTCTGCTTCTTTTCTGTTTTCTCTCAGCTGCATTTTTCTCCCTTTTTCACTCTTTTTTGTTTGTCGTTCTTCCACCTAATTCTTTCTCCTTTTGTTCCCAGCCTTCTCCTCCATCTTTCCCTCTCTTTTCTATCTCTCCTTTCTTTGTCTCACCACTTCCCTTCCCTTTCTTTTCTTTTTTTAAAATTAATTTTATAAGTATAACATTTTCTTTGACAGTACATATGCATAGGTAATTTTTTTTTTTACAACATTATCCCTTGTACTCTCTTCTGTTCCGAGTTTTTCCCCTCCTTCCCTCCACCCCCTCCCCTAGATGGCAGGCATTCCCATACATTAAATATCTTATAGTATATCCTAGGTACAATATATAGGTGCAGAACCGAATTTTGTTGTTGTTGTTGCAAAAGAAGAATTGGATTTGGAAGGTAAACCTTTCCTTTCTTTTCATCTCTCTCTACTTTTATCACTCATTCATTTTCCTTCTTCCTCTCTTTCTCTCTCTCCATTTCTCTCTATCCATTCCCCCTCTTTCTCTTTTTTCTTCTCACTTCTTCCAAACTTCCTTCTTCCTTACTCCCCAGGAAAATCAATTACTGTTTCTAACTCTCCTGAAACTTTCTCACCTTCTTGATTGACAGGTTCAGAAGTCTGAAGATGGTCTGTTGTGGGGGGTAATCACCACCCAGTAAGACAGGTGGTTAGGTTACTCATTGTAGGATGGCCCCAGAGATCTCTTTCTATCTATGAGATCTTAAGCAAGTCACCCAACCCTTCTCTCTTAATTTCCTCATCTGTAGAATGGGAATAATAACAGCATCTATCTCCAAGATTTTGTGAGGATCAAATAAGATAGTATGTGTGTGAAATATGTATAGTACTCTCTGTAAAGCTTAAAGCACCATATAAATGCTAGTTATTATTCTCATACACTCCAGTTATAAGAGATATTATTTCTTCTCTCTTCCTGTATTTTATGGCTTTAGCACCCATTAGAATACCTTACATAGATCCTAGTATAGCACCTCCTCTGGGATTTGCTGAAGCCTCAAAACCCCCAACTCTTACTGTTCCAAAGGATAAAACTACTGCTAATTTAAGATTCTTGGGTTAGCATTGAACGAATGTTTTTTATTAATTTTTTTAAATTTCAATAGTATTTTATTTTTCCAATTACATGGAAAGATAGTTTTCAGTATTCATTTTTATAAGGTTTTTTTGAGTTTTAAATTTTTTTCCCCCTCTGTCCCTTATCTCTTCCCTCCCCAAGACAGCAGGTAATCTGATATAGGTTATACATGTACAGTCATTTGAAACATATTTCCATGTTAGTCATGTTGCAAAAGAAAAATCAGAACAAAAAGGAAACGAGAAGCAAATAAAAAGATGAAAATAGTTTGCTTCGGTCCTCATTCAGTCTCCGTAGTCTGTTGGAATTGTCTTGGATCACTGCATTGCTGAAAAGGATGGATAGTATTTCTAGCTCTCTTCCTCTTCCCAGGTTCATTTGCTACTTGCTGATGTTCCTACTGACTCTTATCCTTCTACTTCTCTGGATTAACCTCACTGTGGCCACATATCTGACACTTCTGAGGCTAGAAGGGAAGGGCTGTGGAAAGTGGCTGATCCCTAAGTAAGACCCTAGTATAGAAACTCAGCTGTGATGTCTGAGACAATAGGGACTTCCCCAATGTCCCTTGGATAGTGGTGAGGCATTTGGGGTGAACAATAGCCGGGGCCCATACAGCAGGGAGGAAGGGAAGTCTGCAAAAACATCCGGGTATTTTTTCCTCTTTTTTCCCCACTCTCCATGTGCTGAGGATGGGGAAATTCCCCCTGCAGCTAAGGATTGTAAGATTTAAACGGGACCCATTAGGCTACATTAAGGTCATAAGGCAAGTTGATGAGTGACAGAATTATGGAGCTAATAACTTGCCTTCATCCCTTAGTGACTCAATTTGGATCCTGGTCTCTTAGAGATTAGATCTTTTTACTGTTTGTCTGACAGTTCTTATTACAGTCCCCCCCATCCCCAAAATTGAGAGTTACAACTTCTCTCTGATGCACAAAGCAAGAGACAATATTATAAGTGCTGAAAAGTAGGAAGACCTGAGTTCAAATCTCCAATCTGTCACTATGTGACCCTGGATCACTTAATTTCTGGGTAACTGAAGCAACACTTGAAGACTTACCTACAAGACACAAATATGTTGATGGGGGAGGAGAGACTTTGGAATTTCCCTTGCTGATGAAATTATAGTTCCTTTGTATTAAGCAAAATCCAGGACAAAATTATACTTGGCCCTAGTTGGGATTGAGCTGGGCAGCCCTCCAAGATCTGAGGGAAGATAAAGATTCCCTGTGTGAAGGAATGAGACGTCTGTGGCCAGTGCTATTGACCAGAAACCTGTTTAAGCTGCCTCAGGAGAGGCAGACAGTGTTGACTGGACTGGGCAGATGACTGCAAAGTTGTGTTCCGAGCCAAGTGAAAACCCCAAAGATCTCACCTGAGGATGGGGAGCCAGTCAGGTAGCAAAATGTCAAGGGTTTGGCCTGTGTGGCAACAGGCATGTTGTGTGGGCCTCTGAGTTCCTCTGTGTGGTCGTGTGTGTGCTGTGCTAACAGGGGATGGGGGGTGTTGATTGTACATATATGTGATTTGAGGGGTTGCTTTAAACTGTTCTTTTTTCGGAGAGGAGGTGAGATTCTGAAGCCAGCAGGGATGGAGAAAGGTTGAGGAACAACACAGAGCAGCTGCATTCTCAGGACTTTGTCAGTTACCCTGTCAAATCCCATGGTGAAATAATCATGGTCACAGGGCTGTGCAGGGTTGTATGACATGAGAAGAGTGTCTTCCTTAATCTACATGATCTGAGCAACAATTAGTGGGGTATCTTCAGCCAGCTGGGGAACCCTCCTCCACAAATCGAGAATTCCCTTCCCCTCCTGTCCCCTGCCATACATGGGGTAACTTTCTAGGGGCTGCAGGGAAATTATAACCCATTTTCTTTTTTCTTTAAAAAATTTCCCCAGTTACATTCAAAAGAGTTTTTTTTTACATTTGTTTTTAAAAATGTTGAGGTTTTAATTTCTTTCCCTTATCCTCACCCACAATTAAGAAACCACATGTGAAGTTATGCATAACATTTCCATAAAAGTCAGGTTCTGAAAGAAAATATAGATTTCCCACCCTAATGAAAATAAAAACCCTTGAGAAAAATTAAGTTAAACAAAGAGAGAGAGAATACTTCAGTCTGTATTCAGACACAATCATTTCCTTCTCTAAGTATGGATAGGAGTTTTCATTATAAGCCATTCAGAGTAGTTGTGGATGATTATACTACTGAGAATAGCAAAGTTATTTACAGCTGGTCATCCCAGAATATTACTGTTACTTTATATACAGTACATTTCACCTTGCTTGAGTTGATGGAGAACTTTCCAGCTTCTTGTTGTTGCTGTTTTCCTGAGAGAGCCTGCTCATCATTTCCCACAGAAGAATAATATTCCATCACAAACACATGTCACAGTTTATTGAATCATTCCCCAATTGATGGACATCCCCTAAATTTCCAGGTTTTTTTGTCCTAAGGAGAAAGCTACTATGAATATTTTTTTGTACATTAAAATCATTTTCTGGGAGTTTTCCCCCCTGAATCTCTTTTAGTTTTCATGCCTAATAGTGGTGAAGTTAAGTCAAAGGATATGCATCAATTTATAGCCTTTTGTGCACAGATCATATCTTTTGATCATTTTATCAATTGGGGCATGGTGCTTACTTTAAAAAAAAATTAATTCATTTCCCTCTATGTTAAAGAAATGAGATCTTATCAGGGAAATTTGCTTTGAAATTTTTTTTATAATTACTATTGCTGACTATATTTCTCCTCATTTATTCTCTCTATCCTTTCACCCTGTCCCTCCTCAAAAGTGTTTTGGTACTGACCACTCCCTCCCGCAATAAGCCCTCTCTTTTATAATGTTCCCTTCTTTCCCATATCCCATTCCCCTCTTATTTTCCTGCAGGGTGAAGTAGATTTCTATACCCTTATTGAGTATGTATGTTACTTCCTCTTTGAGCCAATTCTGATAACAGTAAGGTTCACTCACTCATCCTCTTCTTTCCTCTTCTGGTCTTCCCCTCCATTGTAAAAGCTTTTTCTCATCTCTTTTTTATGGCAGATAATTTGTACCGTTCCATTTCTCCCTTTCCCTTTCTCCCAGTACATTCTTCTTTCATCCCTTAATTTCATCATTTTTAAAAAAAGATTAATCCTTCATATTCAACTCACACCTGTGCCCTCTGTTTATATATACTCATTCTAATTGCTATAATAATGAGAAAATTTTAATGAATTATAAGTCTCATCCTCTCTTGTAGGAATGTAAACCATATTAAAGTCCCTTATATTACTTTCCTGATGATCTCCTTATGCTTTTCTTGAGCCCTGTATTTGGAAATCAGATTTTTCATTCAGCTTTGGATTTTTCATCACAAATGTTTAAAAGTCCTCTATTTCATTGAATTACCACTTTTTCCTCTAAAGGATTATGTTCAGTTTTGCTAGGTTAGCGATTCTTGGTTGTAATCCTAGCTCTATTACTCTCCAGAACATAATATTCCAAGTCCTTCAGTCTTTTAATGTAGAAGCTGCTAAATCTTTTGTTATTCTGACCATGGCTCCACTATGCTGAAATTGTTTCTTCCTGGATGCTTGTAATATTTCTCCTTGATCTAGAAGTTCTAAAATTTGGCTATAATATTCCTGGGAGTTTTCATTTTGTGATCTTTTTCAGGAGATGACCGGCGGATTCTTTCAGTTTCTATTTTACCCTCTGGTTCTAGAATATCAGGACAGTTTTCTTGATGATTTTGAAAAATGATGTCCAGGCATTTTTTTTTTTTTGCTCATGGTAGATCAATAACTCTTAAATTATTTCTCCTGGATCTATTTTCCAGGCCAGTTGTTTTTCTAGTGAGATATTTCACATTTTTTTCTATTTTTTTTCATTTTTATGTGCCTTATTTTATCTTGATTTATCATTAAATCATTAGTTTCCATTCGCTGAATTCTATTTTTTAAGAAATTATTTTTCTCAGTAAGGTTTTGTATCTCCTTTCCCAATTGGCCAATTTTGCTTTTAAGGCATTCTTCTCCTCATTAGCTTTTTGTATTTCCTTTTGCATCACTCAATTCTTTTCCTAATTTTTTCTTTTTCTCTTTTACTTGATTTTCAGTCCCTTTTGAGCTTTTTTTATGACCTGAGCCCAGTTCTTGTTTTTCTTGGAGGCTTTGGTTATAGGAGCTTTGTTATTATCTCTTAGTGTATGTTTTGTTCTTCCTTGTCACCATAGTAATCTTCTATGGTCAGAATCTTTTTCTGTTGTCTGCTTATTTTTCTAGCCTATTATCCAGCTTTTGACTCTTTGTTAGAGTAGGGGTCTGTTTCTGGGGTGGAGGGTGCCCTGTCCCAAACTTCAGGAGATTTGTGCAGCTGTTTTCACAGATCCTTCTAGGGACTTGACCACAAGCCCTCTTTTCTGCCCTGGAGCTTTTAGAGGTGGCCCTGCTCCACTGTAGCTATAAGATCTGCTGTGCTGAAGCAACAGAGTCTGGCTTGGCTGGGGCTAGGAACTCTGGGGTTGGGGGCGGGGTTGTGCTGGCACAGCTTGCACTGGGACTGCACATGCACTCCCAGCTTGTTGGCACAGACCCTCTCCTCTGACCTTCCAAGACCTCCCTGGAGACCCCCCAAAGCCGCCAGCACTCCTGCTGATTCAGAGCTCCTTCCTCATTGATGCTGGGATCTGGCAAGAACGGCTGGGATTGCACCCTAGGCTCCCATAGACCTTTTCTGCTGACCTTCCTGGTCTTCTTTGGTGTCTCTGGGATGGTAAGTCTGGAAACCTCCAGCACTGCTGCAGATTCAGAGGTTGGGCTGGGGCTGGGGCTGGGGCTAGCTCTGGGATAGCCTGCATCAGGACTGCACACTGGATGCCCACCTTAGTACCACAGACCTTCTCTGTTGACCTTCTAAGTTGCCTCTGACTGGAAAATGTTCTACTCCATCTTTTTTTGGGTATTCTGATGTTATAATAGTTGTTTAGAGTCATTTTTAAAGGAATTTGGAGCAGTTTGGGGGAGAGGTTGGAAGAGTTCCTATCTTTTCTTGCCATTTTAACTCTGCTTTCTTGTGATCAATTTTCAAATGTACATAGGTCCTTAATGAATGGATGAATGCATGAATAGTAGATTTATCACTAGTTAATTGCAATACATCTATTGCCTAACATAATATAAATGCTAATACAACTATTGAAGCCTCCATCTAGCATTTATATTATGTTAGGCAATAGGTGTATACTGGGGATATTGCTGTTGTTTTAATCTTAGAACTGCTTGCCTGAAGCTGATACACTCTGCATTGTCTTTGCACTGAGGTCTCAGGGTAACACTACTTTGCACAAAGTGTAAATAGGAAGGCAAGTATAACTTTAATATGGCATGCACATCTATAGACAGAAATGCCTTTTAAATTACTCACTGTTGTCTTTTCCCTTCTCTTTGGAGATCATCTGATTTTTTTTTTAAACCATACACTCTTAGACTAACTGCTGTTTTGTAGTTTTACCTGTTGTTTTGGTTATCCACACTTTTTTGTCCTCTTCGTTAAGCTACATCAGTCTTTATATTTCTGCAAGCTTTACATCAAGGATTACCAAGTCTCAGCTTTCAGTGGTTAAACTATAAAGTGAGCTCATTTTCTGCCAAAAGAGTGAGAGGAGATATACATCACTTCTAAGGGCTCTTCCTCTGCCCTCCCTCATCTGTTTTAGGCTTCGACTTCACGATGGGAAGCTCATCAAGGATCGACGTTATCATCTTCGGACGTATCCCAACTGCTTTGTGGCCAAGGAGCTCACAGATTGGCTGATAGACCACAAGGAGGCACCGGACAGAGAAACAGGCATTCGGCTCATGCAGAAACTAATGGACCACTACATCATTCATCATGGTACGTGGTCTCCCACCTTTCCGTACCTCCTCACTCTCCTGTACTTTCTGTAGAGTCCCACAGCTTCACTTCTGAACAACAGAGAGGCCCAGCTACATGTAGAGTAGGTGGGGAGCTCTGTGGCTCGCGTAAAGGATGGGTAGGACATTGTGAAGAGCCTCTCCTCCCTCAGAAAGTTCTCTCCCCAGATTCTTCTATTTGCCTGATCTCACCTTCAATATCGATAGCCTCATTTTATCATCTCCAGTGTTTCACATTTTTAGCTGTATCTGGCCTACATTCCTCTTGCTGTGGTTTAATTCCTTTGAATTTAAGATGTGGAGAGGGTCTCTGCTTTAATTGGCTATTTATTTTTTTCCCCTTCCTTTTTTTCTTTTCTCTTATTGAAGCTTTTTATTTTCAAAACATATGCAAGGATAAATTTTCACCATTGATCCTTGCAAAACTTTGTGTCCTTTTTTCTCCCCCAAAAGCCATGGCATTTAAAAATTCCTTCCTCCCTTTCTGACACTTTTTCAATTTTCTTTTGCCTCCATGTTCAAAAATTTCCCCCACCCCCACGTAGAAAAAGACAATGGTTCAGTGTCAGCTTGTGTACAGTTTCAGTCCTACAGATAAGTAGCCACTATTTTCCTCCCTAGTGGGCTGCATTGTCACTAGATTCCAGTTGTTTTTGAAGTTGGGAAGAAAAAGAGTGTTTTTGGTAACAAGGCCTTTTTCCACTGGTGCCCACTAGCTCGATTTTTCACCTGAGCTTTCTAAAAAATTGACCCTTGTGACTCAGCCCCATGACCAGGATCTGCCCAAGGAAGTTTCTCTTCTAACAAGTCGTCTTGAAATCCATGTGATAATTTCCCTTGTATTGAGGTGCTGCTGGCTGATGGCCATAATCAGAGGTACCTGGAGAGGTCTGGGCTCAATCTAAAAGAATGAAGCTACGAAAGATCATGGGATCACAGTTTTAGAACTGAAAGAGACTTCAGGGCATCTGAGCCAACCTCTCCCCCTGCCATCTTTGTAGATAAGGAAACTGAGACCCTTGGAATTTAAATGGTTTAGTCAAACACAGTTAGTAAGCATCAGAGAGAGATAGTATTGAACCATTGATTATTTGAATGAAATAAATGGCATATTTATCAATTATGTAGGTAGCATAAAGCTTGAGACAAAGGGATACAAAGACGTTGTTAGACTAGAATAATGAGCCAAATCAAATTTTAATAATTCAATATGATGATATGTAAAGTTACACACTTGGATTCAAAATTACATATATTTCACAAATATAAAATAAAGAAGTATGAGTTAGACAATAGGCACTATGAAAATGATCTGGGCTTTTTATCACACAGTAAGCTAAGTATGAAACCTCTCACTTCAGAGAAAGTTCATTATTATTCTAGTTAATTCAGCGACAGGCAGAGGGATATTTGGGAGTAGGGAGACTTCTTGACACCCATAGAATGAGAACATAGAGGTCAGGCGGTCCTTATGGTCTGCAGTTTGGGTCAGAGGGATAGATTGTCTTTGCTCCACTAAGTAATGGCTGGTGTATGGGAGGGAAACACAAGGCCCTTGTCTGGATTGCAAATTCATCTGGAGAATTCCATCCTCAAAGGGTGGGGGGAGCAGAGAAAATGGGGAGGGAGGGAGGAGACAGAGAGAGTGGGACTGAGAAAGACAGAGGGAGAGAGGGAGAGTGTGAAGCATATATAGGGCTGTATGGGTATTTATGAGTATGGAGAGTGTTGTGTTAAAGCCTGAATTTTAGTGTGCATCTGTGTATGTGTATGTGTGGGTAGGCCCACATAACCTCACAAGCTTCTCTTCCTGGAGGTCTCCTGGGTGGTTCTCCTAAGCTAGGCTGTGTGGCCAGGCCATAATTATGGATGAATGATGAACAGAGTCATTGGGATGGAACAAGAACCAGCTTTGACCCTTACCCAGGCCTTGGACTGTGGTCCAGGAAGCCAAAGCCACAGAGGAATGAGACTGGGCTTTCCACTGCTGCATCTTATTCACTCTCATTTCCCTTGCTCTTCACATGCAAACGACACAGGACTTGAGAAGCTGACTGTCCTAAGTTACTCCTTGCAACTCATTCCTGGGAATGAAAACTATGCTTTCTTAAAGATCCTAAAGCTTTTTTCAAAACTATTATTGTCATACTCTCATTACTGCTTAGGTCCTCCTTTCCCCCCTGTGGAATCCTCCTGTGTAGCAAAGTTCTCTTAATGGAAACAAATAAAACACATTAGCCATTATGTGACTGTGGGTGTCTCCTCCAGCAGCTATAATCTGCCACCTTTCTTCTGAGACACTGAAGGCTTGCTTTACCAGCAGTCCTTTGAGGTTAAGATTTGGCACCACTTTAACTATATTTCTGAAGTCTTTGGTCATGGTTTATTTATGTTGATGTGGTCATCGGGTCAGTAGCTCTGGTTCTAGAGCTATTCTTAATGACTCTGTTTATTGAGGGAAGAACTGTGGTGAAGGGGGTGTGACTTGACTATTCCATGGAAATAGTCACTTTGATTTCTTTCTGGCCCACTGTTCCCAGCCCACCCACTCTCTAACCCCTTCCTCCTGGACCCTTCCTGGGAAACACAGAAGTCTTATGTGGCTATGTGGATGGATGGATGAAGGAATGGATCTCTGGACAGGCAACAAGTTTTTATTCAGATCCTACTATATATCCAGGTTACTGTGAACCATTCCCCTATGGAAACAAAGAAGGGAAAACAATAACAACAACAAAACTGTTTCCTGCCCTTATGATTTCACATTCTAATTAGGGGGAAGGTTTGGGAATGAGTGTAGAAAATAATTTAAAAGCAGCTAAGTATAAACAAAATATACATTGTAAACTGTAGTTAATCTAAGGGAAGGCATTAGCAGTTGAGAAAATGACCAGAAAAGGCCTCTTGCAGAAGGTGAGACTTCAGCTAAAAAAGAAGCCAGGGAAATAATTTTTGAAAATACACAAAGCCTGGAAATATAGCATGTTCAAAGGTAGATGTTGCTAGATCATAAAGTACATATTGGTAAATAAAGTGTAAGAAGGCTGTAAAGGTGGGAAGAGAGAAAGGTGTAAAGAAAGTTGTAAAAAACAAAAAAGATGATTTTATGTTTGATTCTTAAGTGAGAGGAAGTCACTGGAGTTTTACTGAGTAGGGCACAGTCATCCTAGAGCTTGGGAGGAAAGATAAAGTTCTGTTTCAGTGGTATTGAGCTGTCCAAAAGGTACTTGGTGATATGAGACTGAAGCTCTGCAGAGAGGTGAGAGCTAAATAGATAGATCTGGGAGTCATCTGCATAGGTTGTTAACAAATACCATAGTATAAAGGAAGAGGGCCAAAAATAGAACCTGGAGTTAGGGGGATACCCATAGTTAGTGGGTATGGGCAGGATGAAGATCTGGCAAAGGAGACTGAGGAGATGTGGTGACATAGGCCGGAGAAAAATCCAGAGAAAGGAACCTAGAAAGGAGCGGATATCAGGAGAAGAGACTGATTATAGTGCTAAAAGCCTCAGAAAGGTAAAGAAGGATAAAGATTGAGGAAGAATCATTATATTTGTCAATTGACAGATTATTAGTGACCTAAGAGAGATCAGTTTCAATTGAATGATGAGGTTGGAAGGCAGATTACAGAGTTAAGAGTAAGAGGACCGAAAGTAGAAACATAAAGGATTGCCTGCTTTCTTAAGGAGTTTAGGGGAAAAGGGGATTAGAGAAAAGAGAAATATAGCTGGGGAATAGTTGGATGAGATGAGAGTTTTTAAAAGATGGGTGTACTGGAAGGCAGCAGGGAATGAACTAGTAGATAAGTGGGGGAGATTAGTGAGACTGAGAATGGTTGAGGGGGCTATCTGCTGGAAATGATGAGATCATAGATGCATGTATCTACCTTGTCAAGAAAAAGAACCATCTTTAAATAAGAGAAAGAGCTGAAGGAGGAGAGAATGAGGGGAAGACACCAGCTCAGAATTTTAGTCTGATTTCTACCACTCTCTATCTTTCTGACTTTTGGCTTTTTAATTGCTTTCTTTGAACATTCCTCTCCTGCCAGTCAGCTCTTGGGAGTAAGGGTTGTTCAAATGAGATCAATACTTTCTCTGCAAGCATTTCCTGTTTGTCTGATTCCCTGCTCTGTGCCAAGGCCAGATTATGGCCATGAAACACAGGAATAGAATACTGATGAGTGCTGCTCAGGGTCACTTGTCCATCTGCCCTCCTAAACATGTTTACTTACCCATCTTTCAGTGGCTCCAATGGTCTTTTGGACTGTTTAGCAAGACACTATGAGGATTCACTTCCGAGTGGGAGGGTGCTACTTGGTTCCTGTGGGTGTGGGATGTCCTGAGTGATACCCATCCCCAACTTCCACAGTGTGTGATGAACATTCAGACTACAAAGATGCCAAACTGCTGTACCGTTTCCGCAAGGATGATGGGACCTTCCCCTTAAACAAGGACGTCAAAGTATTTCTTCGAGGCCAGAGTCTGTATGAAGCGTATGTAACAGGGTGGGAGAGGGGGTGGGGAACAAGGGGAATGCTTGGGGAGGAGGACTGGGATTGGGATTAATCTTCATCCTGCCATTTTCTCATAGTAGCCCCAGGACCATCACTGACAATAAAAGACTTCATCAGATTTTTGTCCTCTTCCTTTTTAAACTAACCCCTTCTTTGTACAAACATTTGCCCGCTTGTGAGCACCTTCTTTCTTATCTGTGTACTTCCAGTGTTTCTTAGTGTGTGTGTGTGTGTGTGTGTGTGTGCGTGCGTGTGTGTGTGTGTGTTTGAGTATGATTAGTTTTTGTGTACATGAGAGCCTGTGTGCAATGTAATTGTGACTGTATCATTGCATGTCAGCCTTCAGAATCCATGGGAACATATACATATATATGTATGTGTATAATTGTACACATATATGTCACTGTGTCTGTCTCTTCTATGTTCACATGAATATATTTATACATAGCGTACAGGGGAGAGTGTCAGCATAGCCTACACCAGTCCTGCTTGTCCCCTTTATCCTTTTTCCCTCCTTTCTTTTCTGGGAACTTGCCATTCTAACATTCTATCTTTCTCTGTCAATCTCATACACTAACTCCTTTGCTGATGCCTACAAACATGCTCAGATCTGCCTTATTCTCAAACAAAAACTTGATCATGTCAATTCCTGAAGATATAGTCCTTCTCCTTTCTTCCACAAATTAAAAAAAATGTCAAGATTCATTGTTTCAATGGTCTTATCTCCCACTCACTTGTCTTGTGATCTCATTGGTCCCCATGGTTTCAACTATTACTTCTCACAGGTGATTCTCATGTCTATATACTTAGTCCTAGTTTCTCTCTTGAACTCCTGTATTGCCTCACTCCCTGCTTATTGAGTTTTTCTAAATGGATGACCCTTAGGCACTCAAACACAATTATCTATAATCAGACTTGTTGATCTTCCCCCAAACTCGCTCTTCTCCCTCATAGTTCCACATTTCTGTTGAGGGCACTGTAATCCTTCTAGTCACTTAGTTTCACAAACTAGATTTCACCCTTGACTCTTTTCTCCCACTGTATATATCTTTCATTTGCAAAGTGATTTAAATTCTACCTCCATTCTCTCTACAGTACACCTTTCTTTGTTCACATCATCAATCATCCTAGGTCAGATACAAATCTCGCCTAAATTCTGTCAGTAGCTCCCTAATTATCATGTCTTTAAGCCAAAGTTTCTTAACCTGTGGGTTGCGACCCCGTGTCACAGAACTGAATGTGAAGGCCATGAAATTATGATTTATCATCAGTAAAGTTTTGATTTGTGTACCTATTTTATATACTTACATTTCTTGGGCAAAAAGTTGAAGCAGCTCTGTTCTAATCTGTCTTCCACACAGCTGTCAATGTAAAATTGCAAAAATACACGTCTGGCCATGGCACTCCCCTGCTTAAGCAGTTCAGTATTTCCCCCTTGTCTCTAGGATACCACATACCCTTTCTTTGGTATTTATGCCCATCTCAAACCAGCTCCAGTTTTCTGTTCCAGGGTTATAACATTTACCTGTTTTAACAGGCCATTATTCTTTGTATCCTAGCACACAAGTGTTAAATCGATTCTTATCCAGTTTAATTGAATGGATGAAGATGGTCTGGTGGCAAGCAGGTGGATTTGGGCCCAGGAAACCTGAGTTCAAAAGCCAGTTTTGTTACTTACTAACCCTCAAACAAGTCCTCTCTGGACCTCAGTTTCCTTATCTGTAAAGAGTGTTAGAGTGGCTAGCCTCCAAAGTCCCTGCCAATGAAGTGAGGTTTTAGCTCGGAATCAATGAATCTGCTTGCAAGGGACCGTGCAAATAAGTGGGCAGCCCCCACACGTGTCTGTGTAACGGCTGAGGGAACAAGCACTGAGTGCATGAGTGTATTGTGCATGTGGTGTAAGCTCACGCTTGCAGGGAGTGTCCACCTGAGAGCTGAGCCTGCTTGCAGTGTGCACATGATCCCCTCTGTGTGAACCTCTCTTTCCTAGTTTTCTGAGCAGCTGCTGGTCAGAGGATCCACAGGTCTGGAGCTCCCTCTGCTGATCTTTTCTAATAGTGCAAACAGCTGTAATTAACCTTGCTGTATCACTTTCCTGAGGATGGTAAACCTCAGCCCCTCTGGCGGGTCCTGGAGGCAGATGTCCCAGGGTATCCTCTTTGGCAGGACTGAGAAAGAAGTCCTAGCCTGGACCAAGGAGACTGAGCCTCCTTCAGTGAGGTACCTAGCTCCTGCACTCACAGTGCTCACCAGAGTGTTTGATAGTCTCATTTCTTTCCATACACATGTATATGCACACGTACCCACACATAACTAACAAACAACAGTGACATTCCACACATTTGGAAAGAGCTTGCATTTTTCACAGTCATTAAGATCATTTTCTCCTTAGAACAACTCTACATGCGTTGTATCCCCATTTTATAGGTAAACTGAAGATCATTTTCCTCAATCACATAATTTAGTAACAGAGCTGAAATTGGAAAGTTAGCAGACTCCTAATGTTTTTGCTTTAGCACATGGTCTTCCCAGAGCTCCGGTCTCAGCTTTACTACACATTTTCTGCTTGGCTTTGGGCACCAAGCACTCCCCTTTTCTGTAGAATGAGGATTAGAGTACCTGTTGCCATGTCTACCTCACATCTCCAAGGATACATGGCTGTCCAAGCATCTTACATATTACAAAGTACCCTAAGAAGAGCTATTAAGGAGGGGTGGGGGAATGTAGGATAGAAGATCTCTTCACTCCAATGTGGCCTCTCCTTAGGTTGGTGAGTGCAGATGACTCAATCCTCAAAGTGCGGGAGGAAAAGTCTATCAGGTACCAGCGTGCTTTCTTGGGCTGTGAGATGGTGGACTGGCTCACTCAGGAGGGAGAGGCAGCCAGCAGGAAGGAGGCTGTGGAGCTGTGTCGGGCTCTCCTGGAACATGGGATCATTCAACATGGTGAGAGGGAGGAGAGGACAAAGTACAAGGAGGATGGTGTGTTGGGGCAGTGTGGGACGAACTTAACGCCAGGGAAGCAGAGCTTCTTTGCCCTAGGTCTTCACTGTTTCTCATACACTGTGGAGTGGCTCCTACATTTAAAAAGAATTACAATAAAGATTCTTAAGGAATACCACACTAATGGTGGAATTTCAGGCACCAGAAAACAGGAGAGTCTTTACTAAGTCTTATTGGGGTGGTTGTTACACTTTTGTGTAAATTGACAAAGAGGAGCTCCAACCCTTGCTTTCAGGGAACTCCTTCTGGCTGGGAAGACCAAGCTTTTATGCATGGAACAAGATAAAATAAGAAAGTATGTGATATAGGACCCTTTGCATGAGAAACCAGTGATCAGGAATCCAGAGAAAGGGAAAGAATTAGCATTCTAAGTCAAATATAGGATGATAAACAAAAAGATGGAAGGAGTCTGAGGCAATTGAGTCCCACTCCCTCATTTTACAGATGAGGTAACAGGCAAACAGACCTTAAATTCCTTGCCTAAGGTCACATAGTAAGTGTCTGAGGTGTGGGACTTCCTGACTCCAAGTGCAGTGCTCAGGGAAGGACTCCCACAAGGGAGCAGAGCTGTGGGTTGTTGGAGGAAATGCTTTAGGAGTAGGAGACCCTCCAGCACTTTCATGACATTCATAGGTAGCCATGGAAGAGGCTTAGTCTGAAAGGGAACGGGGAGCCAGGGACTTTCTCTAGCCCTTGTGACCTCCCCTTTCTCTCTGCCCAGTCTCTACCAAGCACCACTTCTTTGACAGCAATCTCCTCTATCAGTTCCGGATCAATTTCCGTAGGCGAAGGCGGCTGACCGAGCTTCTGACCGACAGCCTCCGAACCGTCCCTGAGAGTCCTGATAGCCCCTTCTGTCTTCGAAAGCTCAATCCTGACCAGGGCAATACAAGCTTCCTTTCAGGTAACTGGTCAGGGCCTCCACTGCCCCTGGGGAGGGATGTCAATAATTGGCACACTAGTACCAAAAATGGCCTTTTGAGAACCAGGCTTCTGGAAATGATGCCGTGCACATAACTCTCAGAGATAGATAGAGAGGTGATACTTCTTTATATGCCTTTAAATGTACTTAATGTATTGTATAAAAGCCAATGGAGTTTTGGATAATCTATGATTCTGTCGTTTGTTCAATGTGGAAAAAAAACAAACAGGAATTCTCTTTCCCAGTCCTTACTGGCAGACGTAGCTGTCCCATCCTGAGAAAGTTTTGGATTAGGGGACTGTTGGGGTATGGGCCTTGGTGAAAAATGGAATTCTGGCGGGAGCAGGCAGTCTTATCAAATGCTTTGTTCTAATAACCTCCCAAAGCAAGATCTTATTTTTTCCAGTTCAGCCTAATAAAGAAATCAAAGTGGTCTCAGCTGTCAGGAGAAGCAGTGTCACCAGCCTAGCAGGGGGAACTGGACCTTACTACAACAGTCCCCCTCTTCTGGGGCTCCCACCAGGCTCTGAGTGTAACCCCAAGTCAGGTAAGGCTCCCCATCCATCTCTCTCTCTACATTCGTCAGTAATTCAGTGGAAAAGAAAGAGCCTTGAAGTCCACATTAGAGGGTGGAGGCCTGTGTGGTCTGTCACCTTCTGTGTGGTCTTGGGAAAGTTGAACATAGAGTCTACCGGCTGCCCTGCTCTCTTTCAAAGGGAATTTTCTAAGGACCATCCATAAGGATTTAATTCTTCAAAGTGCCACTAGGTGGCAAGACTAGAGAGGCAGAGAGGGATTACCCAAGTCCGACTCTTTTTCTAAAAATACAAATTTCTGGGTCTTTGGATCAGAATTTCTCTCCCTAGGTCTTCATGGATGCTGCTCTAATACGTTGAGTATCATTTTTCATCCCAAAAATAGGTCACTTACTTAGTAGGGTAAGGGAACGTTTTTCCCTATTTGAGATAAAAAGTTGAGGATAAATTAAAAGGGATGACCAGGGTTGATGGGCTTCACTGGGGCAAAAGAATGGGGTCATTCCTTACTTCTTTCTATGGGCCTCCTTGAACTCCAACTAAATTACCATTTCTTTTATATCAGTGCTGAAGAGACAGGTAACCAGTGAAGAACTGTTGTCCCCAGGAGCCCCCTATGTGAAGAAGACCCTAACAGTAAGTGGGAAGTTGTAACTAAAAATCCTGGTGCCCAGAGAAAATGTGATTGGGAAGGCTGGGTTGCAGAAGATGGTCTGATTCTGGGTGTAATCATGCTGGATCAGGGATGCTCTGTTTGGGAGGAAATTTGGCCCATGTCTTTGTGGTTGTGTTGAAGGTAAAGATAAGCATTAGGACAGAAGAGCCAAGGAAAGGGAACTCTAGAAGTGGTAGCCGGTGAACAGCCAGGCTATGGATGTGTTGGTGTAAAGAGGGAAAGAAGTCACTGAAGGGAGAGGTCTTCTTGAAGAGGAATAACAATCCTTTCCCAAATCATTACCCCCACCAGTTTCCGTGTTGATGCCCTGACACAAAACCTTGGTTTCCCAACATTAAAGTATGTGTCAACGAAACCATGCCGGGAAGGAAGTTAAGGGAGAATCTAGAATGACTGTTTGTGGAACCATTCTGTTATGGTTGCCCTCTCTTTTCCCTTTCCCTTCTCTCCCTGCTTTGCTATCTCTACTTCTTTTTTTTTAAAACATCCCCTCACTTTATTATAGGTAAGTAGGAAGATGAACAATATAATGGAAGAACATTGAATCAAAAAGGAAAATTGGACTCCAGTTTCAGCCATTCACTCTGTGACATTGAGGAAGTCATTTCCCTTCCTCTAGAACTCGTTTTTTCATCTGTAAAATGAAGGCTCTGGATTTGATGATTGATCTCTGAGCTCAATTTCAATTCTAAAATTTTGCATCTCTATAACTTAGATCAATTTGATTGAATAAGTTGCTGACTTCCCTTGTTGTCAGCTTTGGAGGGACATAGCCATTGGGTTCAAAGGAATATTGTACTGTAGATCAGGCTGGAACTAGAGATCCTAGATTTAAATTCTGCTTTTGACTTTTCTTGGCTGTGGAACAATGGATGTCAGTTAGCTTATCTGAACCTCGGTTTCCTCATCCATAGAAAGGGAATAAATAGTTTGTACTATTTTCTTTAAAGTGCTGTTGTAAAGAAATTGCTATGCAAATGTGAGTTTTCATGTTGCTTGTCCTTAGCTCTGTGCTGGTTGTGATTTTTATCAGTTACTTGGATGAAAACATTGATGATATGTTTATCAAAGTATTTGAAGACTTAACACTTGGGGAGGTGGCTAAAAAGATTTTTATAGGTTAGAAAGAGGAGCAGAATGAACTAAGATAAAATTTGATAGGAATGAATATAAGCTTCTATTTTTGGGTTCAAAAAATAAAATTCACAAATTGAGGATGAGGAAGGTATGGCTAGACAATAGTTTTCTTTTTTGAAAAAGGCCTTTGAAAAAGATCTGAGGGTTTTAGTGGAAGGCAAGCTCAGTATGAGTCAGTAGTACAACAACATTTCTCATCCTTTCTTTTGGTTCCACTTCACTTTTCCAGTCTTGTTTTCCTCTTTGTATTTTGGTTAATGGGGAACATCTTGACTCTCTGAACTGGAAAAGGGTCTTTGAGTCTAGCGGCCCCCTGACTTTGCCTCATAGTCACAGAACCAAAAATTTAGATCTGGTAGAGGCCATTAGAGGCCATCTGGTCCAGTCCTCTCATTTTGCAGATGAAGAAACAGGCTTAAGGAGGTCAAAGGATTTGCCTGAGATCCATCAGATAGGGTAGATAGTATAGTAAGAGGCAGAATAAGATAATAAGTGGCAGAGTCCAGATTTAAACCCAAGTCTGCTCATTCTACATCTAGCCCTCTTTTATTGAACCACTGTTGCACAATAATCTTTTGCCTTCTCCTTCCAGATTGTAGGGGATGCTGTGGGTTGGGGGTTTGTAGTCCGAGGAGGAAGACCCTGTCATATCCAGGCTGTGGATCCTGGAGGCCCAGCTGCTGCTGCTGGCATGAAGGTACATCAAGAATGGGTTCTTGGGGGAGACTTAAGCTTTTTCCTATGCATTTATCTTCCTGTAATCTTGTCCCATGAATTTTGAGAGGTTGAGCTCCGGGATGGGTACTTTGAGCTTGGGGTTTACTGTCTATTTTTTCCCCTGAGGCAATTGGGGTTAAGTGACTTGCCCAGGGTCACACAGCTAGGTAGTGTTAAGTGTCTGAGGCTAGATTTGCACTCAGGTTCTCCTGACTTCAGGGCTGGTGATCTATTCTCTGCACCTTCTAGTTGCCCTGGAGTTTACTGTCTATTATCAAAGTCACTCACAACAGTAATTGAGTCAAATGCTGTTATAGACTTGGATCCCCAAGGAAATGCTAGAAGTCATGGAGTATTTTTCTGGGCTTCTTTTCCCTTTCCTTCTCTTCTGTTTTTATCTCCTCTTTTCTCTTCCTTTCTTTTCTCTCTGCTTCTCTTAAATTCTCTCTTTTCCTTTCCCTTTCCTTCCCCTCCTTTTTTCTTCCTTTATCTTTTTCTTTTTCTCCCCTCCCATCATATCCTTTCCTCTCCTCATCTCTTTTCTTCTCTTTTCCTTATTTTTTTTCTCTTTACTATTCTCTTCAGAGTTAAGAGGAAGAAAAGGAAAACAAAACAGAGAGAATGCTTGAAAGAAAGTACAACAGGGTCAATTAGATGTCACAAAATAAGTTGTTCTTTGGACCAATTGATCACTGGTTTACTATAAAAATAAAAAAAAGAGACTAAACTAAAATTACTTTAAAACACAGGGTTTTGGGGATTAGGTGGAAGATGGAATCCCAACTGGGCCCATTCCTAGTAGTCAGGATCAGTTGCCTACTGCATGAAAGAACAGAACTCCAGGTCCTTTTTTTTGTGGATTTATGACCTAAAGCCTTTCCTCCTCTAAGAATATCCTGTTAACCTTCGACCCTGGGAAAGGGTCCACGAGGTAAGGTCTTTCCCAAGATTCTGCCGAGCCCACGGCTTAAGGTTCTATAGGGGAGAGTGAGTGTTCTGGGAGAGGAGATCTTTTGTCTCAGTGCAGGCTGAGTGTGCCTGATACGAGGGGAAGCAGTCACCTGGTGAGGAGATGTTTAAATGAGATGATTTTGGAACCAGGGATTTCATCACATCACATTTAAACCAAATAAACAGACATAGCCCCTTCCCCCTGCCGAGCCAGTCTGGCCTTAACAAACACTCCAGGGGTACACCCCTGAAGATACTTTGGCATTCAGACCTGTTTCCATCCCCCCAATTCAGTGTACCCTACGTCTTCTTTCTCTCCAATCCAGGTGTGCCAGTTTGTCATCTCAGTGAACGGCATTCTGGTGCTACATCTGGACTATCAGACGGTCAGCAACCTCATTGTGACGGGGCCACGGACACTGATTATGGAGATTATGGAAGACATGGAGTAAAGGGAGCCTGAAAGCTTCCTTTGGCAACGTTCCCCTCCCCAGGGCCTGGCTCCCATTGCCAGCCGGTGTGAACTCTAAGGCCATCAGAATCCCAGTCCAAAATGTGTGTGGGGTAGGAGCTGTAACTTTAGAGAGAGAAATTCCAAAGCTCTGAGAATGATCCAGATGCCCATTGCATAAACATTTATTGAGTACTTAGAAAGCGCAAAACTCTCTGTGTTCAACACAGAGATGGGTAGTTATGCTGCTGCCCTCAAAGAGTTTGCAATCCAGTAGGGAGAATATTGTGTACATACATACACACATATTAATATACATCTGTGTATGTATACATATATACACCTATGTGTATGCACACGTATATGTATATATGCCACAGGTTATATATGGGGGGTGTGTATCTCTATAGATATAGATATATACACACACACAAACATATGTAGTAAATGTGTGCATAGAGTAAAAGGTAGGATGGACTAAAGATCATAAGAGAGCTTCAAATACACAATCTGAACAGGTCAGAGACAATGGAGATCATCTTTAAAGAGATTGATCCAGGGGACATGGTAGACAAGTGACCTTTTTACCAGCAGCTTTCCAGAGAGCTCCAGAGCCACCTTTGCCCGTGCTGATGAGGTGTCCAGAGGTGGACCAGATGCGGCATAGATCCCCTTTCAGTTCACATCATAGACAGTGTGGGGGAGTGGAAAGGACACAGGACGAGGAGCCTGACCCCGAGGGCCCTACTTCGGACCTCCTCTTACGTGGCTTTCTGGCCTGGGGCCAGGGATTGCCCTCCTCTGAGCTTCAGAGGCCTACAGAATGGGGATGTTACTCCCCCCTGCCTCCTTCTCAGTGGGCTGTGGTGAGTTTTGAGCGGGACAGTCTGTAAATGTGCCTTGTAGTTAGAAGGCTGTAAGAAGGTGAAGGCCACCTGCTGAAGCGGGAGTGAATGGGGGGATGGAGCCCCACTTCTGGCCACGGTCACAAAGTTCGGCTCCCTTTGCCGCTTGGCCACGACTGTGGCACTTCTCCTTTCCCCGATGTGCCACTGAAGGCAGAGCCGGCTCAGAAGATGGAGACGAGGCTTGATGGTCCCTGTGCCTTAAAAGCTCATGACTCTCAGAGTCTGTGACAAAGTGAAAGGGGCTCTGACAGTGTCATATCTTCTTGTCCTTGCTTGGCGGCCTCTACACGCTGGGTCTGTGTGAGCAACTCCACCAGACCCGGGTCGTCCTGCAGCGATGTTTCTCATGTTCCACACAAGCTCGGCCACATTAGAAACCAAGAAAAGAGACAGGAAAATACAGTTTTTTTCCAGTGGTAGAATGCAGCCAAAGAAGGCCCTGTGCCACTAGAAGTACTTTAACCAAGAGATGGCCAGAGCCTAAGAGTCTACGTCTGACCAGTCCCTCGGAAAGTGTCTTTTTCCTAATTTTGCTTTTGATGATTTTTTGTTTTGATTCTGACATTAGGATCATTTTCTTATATACCCTACCTCTCCCTGTACATTGAATCCTCCCTTGTCTCAAAGGAAATAACTTAAGCAAAACAGCTATAGTTTATCTGATAGTGTATGCCACATTCTTTGCCCATAGTCCCCCACCTCCCTTCCAAGAGAAGGTATGTAGTCTCTGTTCTCAAACAGATTGTTCATTGAAATCAATCTGACTTCAGTAGTCTTTGAGTCTTTACATTTGTACTTTGATAGTCACTGTGTTTGTTGTTCTGGTAGTGCTGCTTCCTTCAGCCTGCATCACTTCATCATAGTTTTCCCACGTTTTCTTGAATTATATTCATTTATTCCCTCTTTCCCTCCCTCCCCCTCCTCCTTCCTTCCTTCCTTCCTTCCTTCCTTCCTTCCTTCCCTCCTTTCCTTCTTCCCTTCTTTCCTTCCTTCCTTCCTTCCTTCCTCTTTCTTCCTTCCTTCCTTCCTTCCTTCCTTCCTTCCTTCCTTCCTTCCTTCCTTCCTTCCTTCCTTCCTTCCTTCCTTCCTTCCTTCCTTCCTTCCTTCCTTCCTTCCTTCCTCTTTCCTCTATTTCCTCTCCTTCTTCTTTCCTTCTTCCTCTCTTTTTCTCTTTCTCTCTTCTTTTCCCTCTCTCTCCTCCCTCCCTCTCTGTTTCTTTCTTCCCCTGCCCTCTTCCTTCCTTCCTTCCTTCCTTCCTTCCTTCCTTCCTTCCTTCCTTCCTTCCTTCCTTCCTTCCTTCCTTCCTTCCTTCCTTCCTTCCTTCCTTCCTTCCTTTCCTTCCTTCCTTCTTTCCTTCCTTCCTTCTTTCCTTCCTTCCTTCCTTCCTTCCTTCCTTCCTTCCTTCCTTCCTTCCTTCCTTCCTTCCTTCCTTCCTTCCTTCCTTCCTTCCTTCCTTCCTTCCTTCCATCCTTCCTTCTTTCCTTCCTTCCTTCTTTCCTTCCTTCCTTCTTTCCTTCCTTTCTTCCTTCCTTCCTCTCTCCCTTCCTTCCTCTCTTTCTTTCCTTTCTTCTCTTTCCTCTATTTCCTCTCCTTCTTTCCTTCTTCCTCTCCTCTCTTCTTCCTCTCTTTTTCTCTTTCTCTCTTCTTTTCCCTCTCTCTCCTCCCTCCCTCTCTGTTTCTGTCTCTCTTTTTCTTTCTTTCTTCCCCTGACCTCTTCTCCCTTTTCCCTCTTTTCTTTTCTTTCTTTCTTTTTTTTTTTAGCCCAGATTTCTGACTTCTTCAATATAGGAAGCTCCTAATAAGGAAACTCTACTCATGCTGATCAGTACCTGTTCTGCAGCTTACACTTCCAGAGATTGCCTAGGGGTGGTTGCTAGCAAGTTAACTTATTTAGAGCATACAACATATCCAATATGTGTCAGGGAAAGGACTTGAATGCATATCTTCCTAATTCTAGGGCTAGCTCATTGGGTTCCATGCTACACTGTCTGTTGTTTCTTATGATGTAATATTATTTTATTTTATTGCATTCATATACCAGTTTATTTAGTCATTAAATAATTCATAGTCACTCATGTTGTTTGCAACTTTTTTTGGTACTGTAGAGCAAAGTTATGAATATTTAATGATCTATAGCACTACTTTATTTCCCTATCATTAACCTTTTGTGTGTGTGTATGTATGCGTGTGTGTGTGTGTGTGTGTACATATGTATGTGTTAGTCTGGTTGTGGGATGACTGAATCAAAAAAGTGTCAAGAGTTGAATAACTTCAGATAGTGTTCTGGAGAATTTCCTCTGTGAGTGTTGAGTAAAGTAGTTCAGTGTGAGAGCACATTTCCTCTTCCCATAGCCAGCTTTATATCTCTCAGAATAGGGAACTCTGACTCTACTTCTCTCTGTCCACATCCAATTTCCTGCTCCTAAAATTTTGACTCAAGGCACTGCAGGGATAGTGGGAGGAGCACTGGGCTGGAAGGCAGGGCATGGGTCCCATTCTCAGCTCTGCCACTTAACTAGCTTCAGAACCTTGAATCTACAACGCCAGTAGCTTTGTTTGTAAGATGGGGGTAATATCTGGTGGGCAGCTTTACAAGACTGGGAGTGGGAGAGTGGTTGTGAGATAAGGCTTGTGAACCTGCTGTATTCCAACCACAGCGGCATTCCCAGAGTCTTCGATAAAGCACTTTCTTTAGAAATGTTCACAGTACTTGCTCTCCCCATCATCTTCTGCTGATTCCTGATATTCTGTAAAGAGGGGACAATATTTTTCCATAGAAGTGATAGGCAGAGGTACTGGGGCCTATGCTTTCATTGATACAGGAGACTCCCAGGTGATGAAAGCCCTTTCCCGAATTCGGTTTAGAACTATGGAATGTGTAGCCTTAGCTGTCTAGGACGCTGACTGAGAAGCTGTGACTGTCCCAGAGCCACACAACCAGTGTGTTAGAAGGAGGAACTTGAACTCAGATCTTCCGGGTTTGGATACTGGTTGCTCATCCACTATATTATACTGCTTCTCTGCAGTGGTCACACACATACCTCTTATCTTATACATAGTTTGCACGTGCACTTAGTATTTGCACTGAGATTTAAGTGCATCCTTTCTTCAGAACAAGAAGGAGGGCATGAGGGAGAGCAAATCAAGATGCTTGAAAAGAAGAAATGGAAGGAGTCTGAGAGTTCAGAATCAAACTTCGCTAATCTGCTAATTTTCCAAAGACTTCCCAAACTAATAATTGGTTGATTCCCTGAGTTTTCCACAGAGACTGCTCTGGAAAATGATATCATTCCAAACAATCATTATGTTCCACAGTACACTACACATGCCCAGCACTTCCATGCAGCCTCTGAGATCAAGATGCAACAGAGTATGGATCAATTTTCTGCTGCCTGTTCTAGTTTTAGCCTGACAATCAAGACAAAGAAAAAAAAAAACCAGGTCCTCCACGGGCTGTACCGTACCAGCCATATGGGGCACCATTGGTCACAGTAAATGGGGAAATTCTGAATGCTGTGGATAAGTTCACTTTCCTTGGCAGGATACTCTCCAGACCGGTCCATATACATGATGAGGTGGATGCACACGTTGCCAGAGCTGGCTCCGTGTTTGGGAGACGCTGAAAGAAAGAGAGAGAGAAAAGATATCAGACTTTGTACCAAACTAAAGGTCTATAGAGCCATTGTACTGTAATACAGTATTGTATGCCTGGGAAACCTGGACAGTGCATCAGTTCTGTGCCAGAAAATTTAACTGCTTTCACTTCAGCTGTCCCAGAAGTTCCTAAAAGTCACCTGGTGAAACAAGGTAGTGGAGACTGGAGTCCTCTCTCCATAGGAACCGCCAAGCATTCAAACTGTTGTAAGAGCACAGCTCCAGTGGGCTAGCTTTATAATTTGATTGCTGAATGCCAAATGCACACTTGCCCAAAATTGGAGAGCTTTCACCAAATGAGCACTCACACGGTGGTCAGAAGTGAGGTACCTCTGAAGAATTTGAATATTGTTTGTGAGACATGAGAGATGCTGGTGTCCAGCATAGCATTCCATACTCAGCAGAAGCACGAGGGGAACCCGACCTGCACAAGTTCTTAGCTACTTTCACTCAAATGTTCTAACGGATCACTGAGGCCCAATCTGCAGGAGTAGCTTCCGAGCTTTGTCTATACTGGTTCCCCCTGCCCTGATTACTTGTACCCCTTCCCCCAAACTTATTTTTAATAACTCTTATATACCAATAACATACAAAACTTTTCAACATACTTTGTACTTCCTAACCTAGATCCATGGAATGTAAGTTCTTTGAGAGTAGGGACTGTTTCATTTTTTGCTTTTGTCTTCAGTACCTGGTGCTCAATGACCATTTAAGAATCCTTTTTGAATGAATAAATGAATGCTCAATGAGGAGAAAAGCCTCACATATCTGAGAAGCCAACCAGTGGGGAACCAAGGTATGCTAATTCATGACATAGAGATTAAAGTTCCTAGATTTAGAGTTCTAAGGAGCTTTAGAGGATATCTCATTTCGCAAATCAGAAAAATGAAGCCCAGAGGATTGTCCCAACTCAGGGAGTAAGTATTAGAACTCAAATGCTCTAACTCTAAATCCAGTAGTAAGAATTCAAGAAAAAGGGATGTAATTTTAATGTGAAAAAGGACTTCCTGGAAGAGGAGGAACTTACGCTTGTCCTTTTTTAGGATACATTTTACAGATTTTTTTTTTGATTGCAGATGTTCAAAGTTTTGGTTAAGATTTTTATCCTAATGTCTATATTATCTTTTTGCATCTGTATCTTGTTATGTCTGTCTGAGAGCTTCATGAGAGCAGGATGATTCTGCAGAACTCACCATGTTTTAGAATATGATTAAAAAAGACCTTCTGTTACCAAAGACTTTGAATCACAATCCCTTGAAACTGCTGTTGTCCAAAAAGATTTTTTAAAAAGGAAATGGATCTATTTGTGCAAAAACATAGCAGCTCTTTTTTTGTGTATGGTGGAAAGAGTTGGAAACTGAGAGAATGCTCATTAATTGGCTGTACAAGTGGTGGCATGTGATAATGATGGAATGCTATTGTGCCATAAGGAATAATAAGCAGAATTCTTTCAGAAAAATCTGAAAAGATTTACATGAATTGGAACAAAGTGAAATGAGCAGAACCAGGATAACAATGTAACAGTAGTAGCAGTTTTGTTTGATGATCAGCTTTGAATGACTTAGCTCAGCAATACCATAATCCTAGACCATTTTGAAGGACTTATGATGAAAAATTCTATCTACCACCACAAAAAGAACAAATAGAGTATGAATATGGATGGAAGCATACCCCTTTTTAAACTTTATTTATTTTTCTTGTTTGGTCTATGCTTTCTTTCACAACTTCACTAATATGGAGATATGTTTTGCATAACTGCACATGCATGGAGTTTTCTTGACAAAGATACTGGGAAAGTTTGCCATTTCCTTCTCCAGCTCATTTTACAGATGAGAAAATGGAGGCAAAAAGGGTTAAGTGACTTGTCCAGGGTCACATAGCTAGTAGGTGTCTAAGGACAGATTTGAACTTCCTGACTCCAGGACTGATGCTCCACCCACTGTGCCACCTGGGTGATCATAACATGTGTATAACTTATATCAAATTCCTTTCTTTTTCAAGGAGGTATAAAGAGAAGGAGTGAGGGAAAGAATTTAGGCCTAAAATTAAAAAAAAATAAATGTTAAGGGACTGGTAGGTGGCACAGTGGATAGAGTACCGGCTTCTAAAAGGATCTGATTTCCAATTTGGCCTCAAATACTTACTATCTGTGTGACTCTGGACAAGTCACTTAATTTTTATTATTTATAACTTATTATATTATTTATACTTTTATATAAATAATTTTATGTAATTTGTAATTATATTACAATATAAATTTATAATTTTATATATTTATAAATTATTATAATAAAATTTAGGTGCCTCAAAAAAGATTGTTCAAAATTATTTTTACATTAATTGGAAAAAATATTAAAAATGGAAAAAGTGCTGTTGACTTTTAAAATTTGGAATCCTTTCCTCCATTCTCCTCAAACTGGATAACATTCTTAGACAACAACAGCCTTTACCTCCATCTCAAAAAGCTTCTTTCTATTTTAAAGACTTTCAGAGAAGCAGAGTCTGCCATCCTTTCCCTTAAATGGAAAGAGGAGAAAGGAGAAAGAAAGAGAGAGAGAAGAGGGGGGAAAGGGAGAAAGAAAGAAGAGAGGAAAAGAGAAAGGGTGGGAAAAGAGGGTAAAAAAGGAGAATAGAAAGAAGGGAAGAGGGAAAGAAGAAAAGAGATGTGGAGGAGAAGAAGAAGGGAGAAAAGAAGAAAAAGATCTGGGAAAGAAAAAAAGGGGAGGGAAAATGAGAAGGAGGGGCATGAATATTCTATCCTATTTCAGCAGTGATGTCATAGCCTCCAAAGGACTTTTATAAGGTCCCCTGGGGCCAGACAGCAACAGTTTACAACTTTCCTCCTTTCTCAGAGATCAGGAATGTAGACGGACACATCACATATTTTCCCTCACTACCCTCTTGGACCAGTCTGCAAGGAAATTTCTCTGAAGGAGAAGGTTTGTAATGGAACCCTATTCCCATGTTCTTTAGGGTCCTTTTTGAGGATGGCAGAGTTGGGCAGGGGAAGAGGGAGGTTAACTTCTGAGAGACTGTCCTGAGCAGAATGAGACTGTGTAACTTTGGTGCATATTCCAAATAAGATTGGCACAGAGACCAAAAATGTCCAGCAAATTAGGAATAAAATTTAAATTTCGGGATTTTTTTAACTCTTAAGAGTAAAGATTTTAAAAAGGCTGTCCACAAAGGAAGTTGAAACAAGCAGGGCTACTACTTATTGAAGACCATGTGGATCTATTGGTTATAATTTCATGGTCTTTGTATGGTCTTTATTTTTGTTATACCTTTCTAAGCTTGAC
Organism: Sminthopsis crassicaudata; assembly: GCF_048593235.1. Classification (NCBI taxonomy): domain Eukaryota; kingdom Metazoa; phylum Chordata; class Mammalia; order Dasyuromorphia; family Dasyuridae; genus Sminthopsis; species Sminthopsis crassicaudata. The sequence continues at coordinate 253,730,749 of NC_133618.1, forward strand.
AAGTCTTCAGTGAAGATAAAATGAGATCATAGATAGATGCATTTAAAGGCAAAGGATTTTTTTAAAAAGTCAACTGTTTAGAGTTTCACACTAGAAAGGGACTCTATAGGCAGGCTTGGGGTGTGCTATTGGGGGCTGAAATTCCCCAGTGGCACAGCCTTATTCAGTCCAATATCTTACTGCTGGGCATTTCATAGCTCAACGTTCCTGAGTACATGTTGGGGGGGAAACATGAGAATGCCAATTTGGGGAACAAGTAAGAGATCCCCAGAGGCAGTGAATCGAGGGAAGCTATTAATGAGGCCCTGAAGAGTCCTGAATTCTCACAGTTAAATAATTAGGGTTAGGAGTAACTATAGCCCTTTGGATTTTAAGATCCTTGTTCTTACAGTTATAATAGTAATCCCACTCTGGGGTTCTTTCACACATGGATAATCAAGAAGTCACTAACTCAAATTCCCCTCAAGGCTGGAAGAAGAAATTCCAAGGATGTCCATGACCATGGACTCAAAAGCTGCAGTGCTTTTGTCCAGTGTTTTAGTAGGCTGCTCTGTTTGTCTCTAATTGTTACATCCTCTTCCCTGCCCATCCCCCCAACAACTTCAGGATTTGTGCTCCCTTTGTACATCTTCACTTCCAAGCAAGGTCAGAGATTAACCTGGTATATGAGTATTAAAAAAAAATCTCCCCTTTTGCCCACTGAACCCTTTCTAGCACAAGAGATAGATGACCATGATAGGACTTCCTGCTAATTAGAAAACTCACCCTTTATACCATTTTTCCTCGGAGGCAAAAAAGAAAAAAACACAACTCTATCTGGGAGATTATATCTGGCTGGCCTCTTGGTATCTGTGTGTGTTGGCTTGGGGATACTCAGAAAAAGCTTCTAATAATTAGAGAGTGAGAGAAAGAAAAGAAAAAAAGAAAAAAATTCTTTTCATCCTGCCTAAAGATGAACTAACACACCTGATAGTTTAGCTCCTACAACTCTAGCCTGAAAAAGGTAAGAATACCCCAAAGCACTGGTGTCTTCTGAGAATGATTGGAGGCCAAATGGAACAACTCTCTCTTCAGTTGGCCATACTTCCTCCTCCCTAAACAATTTCCCTAAACAAAGGATTTATTGATCAAGATTATCCCCAAGGTGTGAAATGTGCAGAAGGTGATGGCTTCACGTATTTACCACAGCATTTTTGATTGAGAGATGCAAATGCCATGTTCTCCTGTGTTTTTTTTTTTCAGGCCCAGAGTGCCATGACAGCCCAGGTATGCATTTGCATCTGGTTGGTCTGGGCGTCAGTCTTGGACTATATTCATGGCCAAGGTAAGCAACAGCATCATAGACTCAGACCATCCTAGAATCACAGAATCTCAGTATCAGAAGGAACCTTGGAAGTCATCTAGATTGTCATCTTTCTCTTCTGCACTCTGATGGTTGACTAGTCTACGCTTGAAAACTTCCAGTGATAGGGAGCTCAGTATATTCCAAAGCATATCTGTTAGATGCCTGTTAACTCTTGCTGTTAGAAAAATTCTTCCTCATATTAAGCCAAAATATGTCTTTTAATTTCAATTCATCAACCTCAATGTTGCCTTTCAAAACCAAATGAGACAAATTATTTTTCCCTGCTTTAGAAGATGTAACTTTTCTCTCTCGGGTTAGATTGTGAAGCTGTGAACTTTAAGTCTTTGGGTTACTTCAGTTACCATCATGCAATCATAGATTTAGATGCAGAAGGGACCTTGGAAGAATTTTAGTCAAAATCCTTCAATTTACAGACGGCACAACTGAGACCCACAGAGGTGAAGTCATTTGCCCAAGGTCAAACATAGGATGCTAAATACAGTACTCTTTCAATTGTATCATCATCCCCCACACTCAGTTCATAGGGAATCAGCAAAAAGACTCAGTTGTACCTAACCTTGATCCAAGGCAGTGTTGACTGTACATTTTCAGGGCCAGTGAAGTAGATACAGGTCCAGGATTGGATTCTGTGATAAACATCAAATAATCAGAGCAGCCTCATTTTCATGGACAGCCTTCAGTGCATTTGGAATGGGGATGAGGGGATTGAGTTTTCACTGAAGTTGTTGTCTCCAGAGGTAGCGCATGGGTGAATTCATGCATAATGTTTGCTTTATGAGCAGGAATTGCCTGACTGCTCAAAAGCCAGGCTTCTGTCTGCTTAGGAACAGCACTGGGGTTGGATGCTGACTTCAGCCTGTCTATACAACAGTGCTAGTTAAATTTGATGTAAAGTTTAATTTTATCCAACGTCAAAAAGCCAGGATTGGATTTTCCAGCTGCAAGATTCAAAATGGAAATTTAAGCTGAGGGTGAGGAAGGATGATTAAAATCACCACTGGTGAATGTAGTATTGTCTGGGAGGAGGGGAACTCGAGAGAATTCGATCTCATGCAAGCTGCATTTATCACACGTTTTCCATAAACCTGATCCCCATGCAAGGCACAGTTTTGATAGACAGAACAATATAATGTAGACTATCTTTATTTGATTTTAATTTTTTTATGAATTTAAATGTTGATGAATATTTTAATATGCAAATAAACACAAAAAGAGGATTGTATAGGAAATAGCAAGCTTCCATTACATATGTAATATATACAAAGTTTAACACTTTCGTCAGAAAGATGTGCCTTTTTGTGACATCTTTTATGAATTTTTTTGTTTTATTCTCTGTATTTTTTAATGTTTGATTTGTGTTTCTTTCCCTGCCTCCCTCCCTCTCTCTATTCTTTGTCTCTTTTCCTCTCTCCCTCCTTTTTTCCTCTATCATTGCCTCTCTATTGATAGCTCATACCCCTCTTCCCTAAAAAATCAAAGCTTTCTCATAACAAATGTATAAGCAAATAAAACAAATCAACATGCTGACCACATTTGATAATATGTATATTTCGTTCTGCATCTCTAGTTCACCATCTATTTGACAAGAGATGGGAAGATGTTCATCATCAGGATTCTGAAGGCATGATTGTCCCCGAATTGATCAATCTTTCTTTTCTTTTCTTTTTTTTTTTCTTTTTCTTTTTTTTTTTGGGGGGGAGGCTGGGGTTAAGTGACTTGCCCAGGGTCACACAGCTAGGAAGTGTTAAGTGTCTGAGATCAGATTTGAACTCAGGCCCTCCTGACTTCAAAGCTGGTGCTCTATCCACTGCGCCACCTAGCTGTCCCCTTGATCAACCTTTCAAAGTTACTTTCCTCTATCTCATTGTGTCTGTTGTGTCAAGTTCCCTCCTAGTTCTATTCATTTTACTTGACATCAATTCAATCAAGTTTTCCCAAGTTTCTTTGAATTATCATGTTTGTCATTTTTATGGCACAATAATATTCCATTTCATTCACATACCTCAATTTTATGACATACCTATTTCTTTTCTTTTCTTCAGTAAAAAGAAACTCCTAAGTGAGGAAATATTGAAGAAAATATAATGTAACCCCCTAATAGCGGAAAAAGGAATTATTAAACCCATTTTATAGGGAAAGAAACTCAAATTTAGAGATAAAGTATTTTGCTTAAGGTCATATAGCTAGTAACTAACAAAATGGAGAGCCAAATATAGTTTTTTTTCTGTGTGGAGGTTGAATAAATTGCCCCTTATGTCATATTTACTCTTCAAGTTTCTGGACAAGAGGCAGGCTTTGACTCTAAGCCAGAAAGTCATACCGGATCTTCTTCTACATGGTGTCACGAGGCTTTGGGGTAGGCATGGGGCAGGGAACAGAAGGCTTTTTAAAGAGATGAGACCAATATGCCCTGAGTATACAACTGGCCTTTTCAAAGTCTCCACTTCAGATTCTCTCACTGAGGAAATTCTTGCCTTTTAATTTGGGGGCTCCCAGAGAGACGATCATATCCTGAGGAGACAGAGTTCTCAGATTCTTCCAGCTGTGAATCCCTCCATTGTTCCTTTCTCCTGCCTCTCTCCCCCTTATGGATGTCCTCTTGAGTCCCCTCCCTTACGTATCTATATTCAAAGCTGAAAGAAGAAGCCCAGCTCTGTTCCTAGATCCGGGTAGTCTAGGGAACTAATGAATTTCATCCTTGTTTTTCCAAGGAGTTAACCACATAGTAAAAGGCTTCAAGAAGTTCCTGCTAAAAGCAAAGATGTTGACATGTCCTTAACTTTCCCTCCCAGGGATGGCCCCCTGAAACTGATACTGGCCCCAAGAGGCCACATCTTGAAGCTGAATATGCAGGGTCTTGGGCACTTCTTTAGAGTTGGAACCAGGTAGTTTCCCCAACTCATGCCGAGTCCCTTTACTCTTTCCTATGTATCTTCTGCTTATCATCTTTCTGTTCCTAGTCAAGAGGACCTAAACCTTACCTTGAACTTTGTATAGGAAGAGTAGACAAGGGACGGGAAGAGAAAATTAGCTTTCCTTCGGACTTTATGATCCAACTATGCTCCCCTGTAGCCACGGTCTCGGTTTTCACTGTTTGTGAATTATTCATGTGGGCAGTTACTTCATGATGTTTTCTTTTTCAAATAAATTTTATTGATATTTTTTGTTCTTCTATCACTCATATTTCCTACTGAATCTCTCTCCTTTTTCTGAAAGAACCATTCTTTATAATAAGGTATTTTTAAAAGGAAGAGAAAAAAGTTAGTAAAACAAATCAATACACCTGAAAATTCTGACATTATATGTAATGCTCCACATTTGTAAACTCCTACCTGTGCAAAGAATCAAGGAAAGATATTTTCTCATATTTCTTCTTTCAGAACAAGCATGGTCATTGCAATTTTGCAACATTCAATTTGATTATTTTGTGATTATTCTTTTAGATTTACATTGTTGAAGTTATTGTGTATATTTCTCTTGTCCTACTTATTTCACTTTGCATTAGTTCATATAAGTTTTTCCATGTCTCTCTAATTTGTTTGTAATTTTCAATGGCATTTACTTAGTTTTCTAATATTTATTACACAAAAGTACTACTATCATCATATTGGATTATATAGAGACAAACTTTCTTTTTTTTGTCATTGACTTCCTTGGTGTATATGCCTACTAGTGGAATTTTTGGTGAAAGCTGTAGATGTTTTAGTCATCTTCTTTTCATAATTCATAATTGATTTTCAGAATGATTGTAGTGATTCACACAACTACCAAAAATGCATTATATTGTAATATGGTGTGTCTGCCTTTCTATAGTCCCTTCAACAATGACTATTATTGCTATCTTTTGTGGTTTTTGCTAATTTTCCAGGTATAAAGTGAAATCTTGAGGTTATTTTGATTTGTCTTTGTCTTATGGTTAGTGACTAAGGTTTTTAATAGTTTGCAATTCTTATTTTAAAAATTAGTTCATGTCCCTTTACTCTTTCTCTTTTGGATTTATATACTTTTATCAATTGTCTACATATCTTAGATCTCAAATCTTTATCAGAGATTTTTGATGCAAAGATTTTTCCCCAATCAATTGCTTCCATTCTTTACCTAGCTGAACTAATTTTGTTTCTGCAAGAACATTTCAATTTCATGTAATCAAAATTATTTATTTTATCTTTTGCCTTTGCCTATTTTAATTGTTTAAGTAATCAGCGCTACCCATAGCTGAAGAATTTCTAACCATAAGATGGTACTTCTCCCTAGATATTTCAATCTCACCTTCCCCATTCTCTAGGCAGTTGGAGTTCAAGGGATTGTAGAATTTTAAATTGAAAGCAACCTTTAAGATCATCTAGTACAAACTAATTTGATTAATGAGGGAACTAAGACCTTGAAAGAATAAGTTATAATTCCATGGTAGTTAGTGATAGAACAAAGGTTCAAACTCAAGACTTGTGAGTTAAAATACTACATTATTTCCACTATAGTCAAGAAGCCAATTATAATAAATAACTGTACAATAAGGCAATATTATTTACTAAATTCTATGGTTGCCCATGGGTGATTCAGAAGGAGTAATATCCTCTCTCTTCAGGGAGTTCAGAATTTAACTAAGGAGATGATATTCAAAAACATCAGAAAACATTTTTAGATAGCATATTATTAAGTGGCTACTTTTTGTTTTGTTTCATCAACTATGGAATATTGAAAGGTATCCACTTTGGAGTGTAATCTTCTATGGAGATTCATGGGATAGAGTTAAGAAGCATATGAGAAGAGACGCTATAGTGACTGATGATATGTACCAGTGGAGGGAGTGCCAACACTGATAATTTAATGGCTCCATCAAAGTGCTGATGTTTATAACTAAGTGTTCACATCACATAGTGAAGGCTGGAAATGCTACAAGATTAAGAGAAGGGACAATCTCTGGGGGCTGGGAAATAGAGCAGGCAAGGTGAATCATAATTTGGGCTTTGAAGGATGGGATTTGAATAAATCCAGGAGAAGAGAAAGAGTAATCAGACGAGAGGAACAATTTGAGCAAGGGTACAGTGGTGAAGGTAAAATGGGGATAGAATAAGGGAATTTAGAGTTGGGAGGAACTTAAAAGAATAGCTAGTTCCTATACTGATTTACACAGGAAAAAGCTAAGGACCAAACTGGTTAAGAGATTTGTGCAATGATATCCAGGTTTTAGAACTCTTTCCACTAGATCTGTTCTTTACTTCCTTCAGAACTGTTTTTCTACATGATGTTTTTCCTGAGTTCCCCTAAATGACTAATATCCTCCCTCCCCAAATTTCCTTGAGTTTATTTTGGGTAAACTTTATTCCGTATTATTTATGTGCATATTCTCTCACTTAATAGAATATAAGCCAATTGATGTCACAGATTATTCTATCTCCTAGCACCTGTCATAGTACTTAACATATAGTGGGCACTTAACAAATATTTATTGCTTGATTGATCAGGGAAATGGGCAGTGTGGGAGGAGATGATGCTCTTGAGCAAATACTCTGTTAGAATGATATAGGATATAGAACTGGAGAACTATAGGTATTTTGCAGTTTTGCAATCTATGAATCAGAGAGAATTAGGGATTCTCACCCACTGCTCTATTACCTCATGTATACTCAAGGCCAATAAGAGTTTGATTTAGGACTATTTGCTGTTCTAAAATTTCAGAGTCATTTCCCCCTCCCACCCCATTAGCACAGAGAGATAATGGAAAGTTCTATTGTCCTAATGGAATTTAATGCAATTCAATAAACTTTTTCTTAGTACTGTCCCTACCCTAAAAGTGAACCGGAGAGTGAGCACAAATGGTCAGTTAAAAGACTGTAAGCTTCAGAGCTATAAAGATTATGTAGTCCAACCTTTTCATTTTACAGATGAAGAAATTGAGGTCCAAAATAGGTTGCCCAGGTAGTATCAGATATGGAATTCAAAACTTGTCCTCTTGAGGGTAAAGCCCGAACTCTTCCCATTACACTACTTCTGTTGCATCTCCGTGTCTCATCAGCAGTTTCTTGTTCCCGTGTTGTGTCTATGCGCCTGTGCTAGGAAATCCACATCTGTGGCCTGCCCTAGGGCCCTCGGACTGGGACAAGTTGCCAGCTGCTGTCTCAGCTCTTTCTGTCATAAGTAATTTCTCATGCTCTGCCAAACTTGGAGTCTCCTCTCTGCAGCTGGTCTGAACCATCTTACTTGGGGGAAAATTTACTCCAACAACTAGAAGTGGTACCCCTCAGGATGTCCACACCCCAGGTTTCCTATTCCATTTCTCATATCCAAAGACCATTTTCAGTACAGATGAAATTATAGATTTATATGTTGGTTTATGGGTCATTTCCTGTTTGAGTTAGTCTTCTTCAGACTGAGGCTCTGTGATAATAAATTGAGTATGTGTCCTATTCCCATCCCATGACCCACCACCACCCTTGAAACTCTCCCCCCTCTTACCCCACCCCTGCCATAGAGCTTTTGAGTGAAGAGCTATTTTCCACTAAGACTTATGCTTTCTTAACATTGCATTGCAATGCCTTGCTTTTTTAACCTCCTCCAAAAATTTCCATGTTCTATCTTTTAATAAAATGTTTTTTTAAATCCTTAATTATATTTTATTGAAATTAAGTTAAGAATTTATTACAATTTTTATAACTTACAAATCTTCAACATTTAGTAAAGATAACATAATATACACAGGTATTTATTTATTGATAGTAATTTATAATGCTCAAGTTTATAACAGAAAATAGCCACATTTAATAATATTATTAATGTGATGAAGGTGATTGTTTTTTAACTCAAAGTTTCTCAAAACATGGTATCATTGATGACACTGTTACTTCTTTTTTAACTTCTAATCTAGTAGATTATTTTGTCTATATAATAACCAGAAAGGAAAATTTCATTTAATGCTAAAAGATAATTGAATATAGTGTGCAGTATCATTTCTTATAGCCCAAATGTAACATTTTCTGATTCAAATACTTGTCTGAACTTACTATCACAGGACAAGTCTATTAGTATTTCTCGTTCAGATGGAACAAGACTGAATGTATCATAATCATCCATGTTAGATTAATTCCTTACCATTAATATTTAGAAATATGTATTTAATGTAAAGTAAAAATGTCTTATGTTGACAGGTTAAATGATTAACAATCAGATATTTACTTGCTTTTATTTAATTTGACAGAGGTTTTTAAAATTGGAAAACAAATTATTAATTTTACTGTATCTTTCATTGTTCTCTCTACTTTATTTTGCAAATGCTGGATCAAATCATAAATCTGAATCATGTTAGTTTATTTAAATTTTTAAAAAAATATCCTTCAATTATGGATTTTGAGAAGGAAATTATTAAAAATTAGCTTGTTTCATCTTCATTACTATTACTGAGAAAAATGATAACCTTTTTAGGTTAAATACACATCAAAGTATTGCAATTTGAGAAAGAAATCATGTTTCATAATAGATAAAAAGCAGACATCAGTCAGATAGCCCTGGGTTCAAGTCCTCCCTCTGACACATATGAGTTAGTAAGGAAGATGCTTGGTTGGTTATTTGCAAAGCAACTTTGAATGCTTCCACACACAGATAATAGGGTGAGTAAGAGAATTGTTGACCAATAAAAATCTTCTATTTTGCACCATAAGAGAATAAAACAACATATTTAAATATATTTATTTTTTAAATTCAATAAACATTTATTAAGAACCTACTTTATACTATACACTTTGCTAAATGCTGAGAATACAAATAAGAAAAAGAAATATAGTCGCTGACATCTAAAAGCTTATAATCTATTGGAGACACCAACATAGAAAAGGAAACAAGAAAGTTGGATGTGGGGGATAACCAAAGGAGATATATATATATATGTAGTTCCATAGAGTTAAAATTAGGCAGAACAGCAGATGTAAAGTAAACCAAATTGAAATTTCTACCCTCTATAAAGGAAGGCTTTGAGAAGTATTTGTCCTCCACTCTCCAGACTCCAGTCTGGGAAAGAGAGAAGAAGTTGAAGAGGAGTGATGTCCAGGTTTGTGTGAGCTTCATGATGATGAGATGAGAAGACTTAAGTTTACCTTGGAAGGAGCATCTTTTTTCTTAGAGTTGAAACCAGGCAGAGCAGCAGATGGAAAGTAAAGTGAGCAAGTCATTTAATTACACATGTATGGTATGCTGTTGATTTGATGCTGTTACTTTCCAACTAATTGACAACAATGTCATATCAATAAACATTTTTAACATAATCAATGACATTTTAATGAAAATTGTATAATGTGAAAGAATTGTATTGGACTCAATAGTGAGAGAACTGCAAATACAAAAGTCTTACTGTCCCTACTCTCCAAAATTTTACATTTTAATAGGGAACCTGAAGGAAGAGACACTACCTGACCTGACAAGTTTCCCATCTGAAAATTCTTAGGGATGGAAAGTAGAGCCAAAAGGGAGTTGATTAATGTATCAGTTCTAGCAATACTGTCAGTATTGCTATAATTATAGTGCCTAGAGATGGGGAGGTAAGTAATGATAAGAATATGTCTTTGGTGGTTTGTGAAGATGCCCAGGACTAGTTAGATAGAATGAACTATGTCAGCTTGGGCTCATATTCTCATTAGTCAAGACAGTGACCTGACTAGTCAGGTCCAAGCTGGAAGCACAAAATTGAGGAGACTGTCACCTAGATCTCCAGAGATCCAGCAGTGCAAAGGATGCAATGGTAAGGCATGTGGCCATAATATGACAATGGATGCTATTTTCTGGATTTGAAGCTTTTTATATTTTTTCTGTATTTTCATTACTTAAACTATATCTTTGGGTTTTTTAAAATAACTTTTAGACATTCCATGGGATCTTCTTTCTAAACCTATCATATATTCATCAATCTTTAAGGGATACATTTCATATTAAAATAATTAGAAACAAAAATTTTAGACTATAAAATTTAATTTTGTTGAAAAATTCAAATAATTTGTTATAACTTCTCAAGTAACTGAAATTTTATTTTTAAATTTAAAAGTAAATACAAAATAAAAAATTAGAAAAAAGAAAGATGGAAAAAGTAAATTTTAAAAAAATGTCATGTGCCCAGAAGAATATCAGAGAAGATTCAAAATATGTAACAATAAATTTCCATTTCAAGAGAACACAAGAAGGACGACATTACATTCATGACTGTCCATCTTTGCTTTCTTATAAATTATTCTTTTGTTCTGTTCTGTGTACTTTTAAATTTTATTCTTTTATCCCTCCTCACCTCCCCCAAGCAGGCTACAGTTAAGCATAAATATATTTATATATACATACATATATATTCACACCCACACAGATACATACACACATATATACGTGCATTTACACATACATAAACATATATCTAGAAGGATATTAATATAGTTGATTTAATGTAGATTTTTTTTTGATTGAATCTTTAAGTTGGGCTTTGACATCAATGGCTGCAAGTCTTACTTTTTAAAAAATAAATGCCCTTGATCCTTATTATTGTGTTTGTATATATCTCTTATTTCTTATTCCTGATAACTTTTATACTTTAATTCTACTCCTTAACTTGCCTTGATATTACCTTACCTCCCTTCACCCATGAACCTCTCTTTTACCTTCTCTTCCTACCCTTTCCTTCCCTTTTTATCCCATTCCTATTAATCTACATGTCTTATTTCACTCCCATTAATGTTTAATTTGGAGTTTATACATTTTATTTTCATATATAGCAAGCATCTGGATAGTACAATTCATCTGTACCACAAATCTGCTCTGACTAATGATGGTAGCTTATGATTTCCTTAAGATTTGACATATGTCACACTTTCTCAGATTTGACCATCATAAATAACTGTCAGTCAATCAATAACCATTTATTATGTACCTACTATGTGCCAGTCAACTGTGCTAAGTGTTAGAGACATAAAGAAAAGCAAAAGACATTCCCTGACAAGAAGGAGCTCATAATCTAATTGCTGTATTGCTTTTATTGTCAGAGTCAATACATTATATTAAACTTTATCTTGTTGACTTTGATTTGAACTTTGTTTTCATTGAAAATGTGGAATTATTTATGTAGGGAACTATATTAAAAATATCCAATAATGTGGCTCTTGCTTCTTTGTCCCCGTTTCTCCCCCCCCCCCACCAAGATTTAGATATTTTTCAGTAAAAACATCTGACTCAGACTGAAAAAAAAAACAACCTCATTTTTTTTTTCTCCATTAACTCAAGAATTCTGATTTCTCCTACAGGGACCAGCCGACTGCGGCTGACTGTGCTGTCTGAAGACAGGCTCCAGATGAAGTGGAAGGAATCAGAAGGAAATACCAATGGCTACAAAGTTCAAGTAAAGCCTATGGCAGGTACTAAAGACATAGTGGGAGAAAGAGAGGTATCTGGGTTTACAAGATTAGGCAAGACAATAGGCCTGGGCTGGGGTACACAGATTTTTCCAGGGAACTTCAAAGTGCAAATATTTATTATCTTCAAGACTTAGAAATTGGGACTTAATTTTCCAAGCTGTATTTTTTTTCTTATGCTTAGTTTTTATATAAATTCTTTTCATTTAGCAAATTTTGTTTTTATTTGTATTAGCAAAGCCCTGGGCTTGATGCTGAGGTGGATACAAAGATACCTAAGGCAGTCTTTGAAATCAAGGATTTCGTAGTTTTAAATAAGATAGAAGTCATATGGGGCAGCTAGTTGGTGTAGTGGATAGAGCACCAGCCCTGAAGTCAGGAGAATCTCAGTGTTGAGATTAAATACACCTCAAAAGTCATCTGGTCCAAACCTGATCTGGTAAAGAAATTCCCTCTCTCCAGGGACATCCAGTCAGGGGTTATCAAGGAAGGCTTCATAATTTGAATTATAGGCAGGATTTAAATAGGCAAAGCTGTTGGGAGAAAATATGTTGGGGAAGAATGAATAAGAACAAAAGCGAGGATGTTAAGAGGATGAAAGGTTTGACTAGAGCATAGATAAATGAGAGTAAGTATATGGATGATCCACATATAATCCAAAATCTACAATATATATGATAACTTCTTTACATCTCTCACCTAACCATTCAGAAATATGCCCTGAAACAGTGAAGACCTATGAATATTCTCTCTCTGGTCCTATTTGGAAGGAGGTAGCTGGGGGCATAAGGAAAACCAAAACCTAAAAGTTCTTTAAGTAGGAAGTTCTACGACCAAATAATTAAGAACAATGTGTTCCCATCCCAACAAGATGTAACTTTTTATTGCCATTACTGTCTCTCCCTAAGGGGACTCAGAACAGGAAGTAATGCTGACTACCAAGACACCTAAAGTCACTGTGGTTGGACTGAGCCCCACCAAGGAATACACACTCCAAATATTTGCACTCAGTGGCTCCCGTGATACTCTGCTGGCCAGACGGAGGTTTGTGAGTAAGTTGTTCCTGCTAGGCAAAACTGCCAGTGTTGCCCTTTGTGGCTTTCTCTTACCTAACTAAGCCTGGAAAATGAGCATAGACCCCAAGAATTATGGCAGTGGATCAAAAAACAGAATGAATTTAGACTAAGTGAGGTTTCCCTAGGACTGTGAGTATATTTGTCCTAAATAGGACCTCATTAAAGGGAAAACAGGAGGATGAAAAGGAGTGGTGGGGAAAGGTAGCAGAATCACAAGCAATAGACTCATTGCCTCTAACAATAGTTGTGAGACTATTATCACCATTTTATAGGTGAGAAAATTGAGGATCAGAGTGATTAGATAATTGGCTCAAGATCAAAGTCATAAAGTAAATCTGGTCAGAAAGAATCAGCATCTACAACTGTCCCCAATTTCCTCCCTCCTGAGTTCTGTTAACTGTGTGACATTAGGTGAGTAATTCCATCCATTTGAGCCTCCAATTCCTCATCAGTAAAATGAGAATAACAGTAAGCTTCCCACATTACTGTTATATTGGATCACGAGAGACAATATGATAGAAGTTATTCTTGTATTCTTGCCACTAGACTTTGGCTCTGGGTAATGTTTCATATTAATTCTAGTTGAGGATTTGAAGAGCATCTCCTTGGGCAGGAATAGCCGGAAACAATCAGGGGAAACCCTGGAGTCCATTTCCTCTTCAGTGGGAAATCATGAATTCCAGCAGGTTCCTGAGCTTGAAGCAACTTCACCAACTTGGAGTGAAGTCTCTCCCACTTTAGGTAGGTACAAACCCAGGGAGAGGGCTTTTATATTGGTGCAAAGAAGAAGAATATGGAGTCCCTCAAATTGTGCTTTCTCATTTTATTTCAACATTGCTTCACAGTAATATCCTTGTTGGAATTCAGCCATATATATATATATATATATATACATATATATATATATATATATATATATATATACATATATATATATATATATATATATATATATATATATACATATATATATATGTTTTATACATATAAGTGTATATCTGCCAGTCAACTAGAGTTTATTGTAGACATTCATGTGTCAGACACCATACTAAGTGCTAAGGAAGCAAGAAAAAAAAAAGGACTTGCTCAAGTAGCTTATAGTCTAATGGAGGAACCAAAATGCAAACAACTATGTACTACAGTATATACATTATATATTATATATGTACAATATATACACAATACATGCATGCATGCACATACACATATAACATATACAAATAAGAATAAATGCATACATACATGCATACATATCATGAAATGAGAAGTTCCTTAAGGTCTGTATATTTTCCTAAGCAGCCCAGCTGGACTTCGAGATTAAAGAGTTATATTTTGGGCAGATAACCACTGTAATAAGTACTTATGAGTCAGACTCATAAATAGTCTGAGATGCTTGAAAAGGTAATCTGCACAAGCAGTTAAAAGAGACATAGAAACCCAGCTAAGTATTAAGAGCTATCCGTGGTCCTGAAATCGCCCTGCTCAAATTTACTCTTTGAATGAATCTGGAAACAATGGAAAAATAGCTAGATTTGAAACTAAAGGATTTAGTGAGTTTGAGTCACAACTAAAATTACTTCTATGGCCTTGCACAAGTCACTAATCTTTTCAGGACCTTAGTTTCCTGAGTTTGGAATGGATAATCCATAAAGTACCTTTTAGTAATAGATAAAAGAATTCTTTTCTCTCTCTGCTTCTGTCTTAGTTGTTTGTTTCTGCCTCCCTTTTCCAAGGTCCCCAATTCCACTGTGACACCTCCATTCCTGTGGATATAATATTCCTAGTGGATGGGTCCTGGAGTATTGGCCGAAGTAACTTCAGACTTATCAGAGAATTCCTGGCCAATATCATCTCTCCTTTTCACATTGCCCAAGATAAAGTTCGAATTGGTACGTACAAGGTTGTTCTGTTAGAATTTGAGGACTCATTCAAAGAAAGCTTAATTCCTCTAGGATTTGAAATTTAAAATATAAAGGATCCCCCATTGAGCAGAAGTAATAAATAAGTGGAGACAACAGTTTAATATTTTGGAGGGATATCAAATGTGAATACTTCAACCAGCAGCAACCCCCTTCTTTAGATTTCCTTGGGAAAATTCCTGTATTTCTTCATTAGCAAGAGAAAGCACTGCTTTCTACATTAGTCTGGCTGATGGATCACATGGCAAAAAGTGCTGGAGCACTCAAAAATGCTTGGGCAAACAAAATACTATTTCTTACCCTCTATACCTGGTATTCCTAATCTGATGTATGTGAAATAGTTTTTTTTTTTCAAAAATTGTATTTCAATATAATTGTATTTCTTTTTAATTGTATATATTATGTTTTACACACTTAAAAACATTTTTCTTTGAAGGGATCCCTGGGATTTACTAGAGTGCCTAAGGAATCCATAAAAAAGAGGTTAAAAAACCCCCTGCTCTCTAAGTACACTCTTTTGAGATACCTAGGTACCTCACATAAAATTAAGGTGCTCTCTAGATACACTCTTTTGACAAAGGCCCAGCTCTTGACCTATAGAAGTAGAAAATTTCCAGGAAAAAAAAGATTCCAAATTGGAGATATGGTCAATTCATCTATATTTTACTCTAATAGGATCTTTCATTTTGGAGGGAACTCATTGGTTAGAAGAAACTGGGTTTTATTATCTTCAAGATGTATTCAGGAGCAAAAATAAATTAAGATACTACAGAATATGTCCAATGAGAGGGGAAACTATTTAGGGAAGAAAGTAGCACCAAGGGGAAGCAATTTTATTCAGAAGCACATCTCCCTTGTCACTATGCGGCCCTCAATTATTTACCTGTGGTTCCCTTTACACATCTCTTAGGTTTATCCCAATATAGTGGAGATCCCCGGACTGAATGGAACCTGAATTCATTCAGTACCAAGGAGGAAGTTCTAGAGGCTGTGAGAAATCTCCGTTACAAGGGTGGTAACACTTTCACAGGTACCTTCTTTATCACTTCCTTTCTTCTTTGCATCTGTTTAAATATTCTTTCCTAAACATACTTTAATTTAGACATCTGCAGATCCTGGCACTCCCAGAAGACCTTATTTTAGGTATCAGACAAGCTGTTTTTTAGAGTTCAGCTTCTTAAATAATGGATTTAGACTATGCTTCTTAAACTATGGGAACTTATAACTGAATGTGGGGATCATATCATAAAATTATGATTTATTATCAATAAATGTTTGATGTGAGTACCTACTTTATATATTTATATATCCAGAGTCTTTTTAAAATTTCTCAGGTAAAAAAGGGTGATGAATGGAAACAATTTAGGAAGCCCTGGTTTAAAGCATAATATATCTTCAATCATACATTAGTTTGTATCTGTTAAAAAGTACTTTTAAACTGTGTGTATGTATATGTCCTTCTCTCTCTTACTAGACTGAACTGTCCAATTAGGGGCATAAACATTCACAGAGAGTAAGCCATGTATATTGACCCACAACTAACCTATTCTATATTCTGACCCACAACTTTTTGCACTTGCTGGAGCATCTACTAAGGGATACTCAAAATAAAAGAAGTTCAGGACAAAGGTTTGACTTCAGTTCAACAAGCATACACTAAGTACTTACTGCTTGCAAGATCCTGTAGTAGGGCTACAGTACTATAAAGATGAAAAATGGCAGAGTTTCTGCTCTTAAAAAGCTTACAGTCAAATGCAGAGAGGGAGAACTAGATTATGATGCACACAAAAATATATGATACAAAGTAGACTGCCACAGGATCAAAATGCTCTAGCAAGATTTGAGAAAAGAAGGATTACTTTTAGCTGGAAGAAGCAGGGAAAGTTCATGTAAAAAGTGGCACTTAATCTGGACCTTGAAGAAAGGGAACATTTTAAATAAGTATAAGAAGTACATTCCAGGATTAGAGACTAATTATCAAGAAGTCAGCTAGAATCAGGTTGTAGAAGGCCTTAAATGCCAGGATGAGAAGTTTTGTATTTTTTTCTAAAGGCAATAGGAAGTCATTAAAAGTTGTCGATGTTGTTGATATTATAACTCCTGATCCTTCTTCTGATGCCATTTCTTTTAAGTAGAAAAAGGACATCATAAGACCAGTGCCTTAAGAAGATGTATGAAAGATGGATTGGCAAGGGGAAAGCATGGAGATAGGGAAGCCAATTAGAAGGTTATTGTAATGGTCCAGGGAAGAGATAATAAGCACCTAACCAGAGTAGGGAGAGGAAGAATATGATATGGAAAATATTTTTGAAGGAGAATTTACAAAACTTGGCAACTGATTGGATATGGAAGGAGGAGAAAAAAATCAAAGAGGATGCTATGGTTTCAAGCTAGGGAAACTTTGTAATAAGGACAGATTTAGTTTGTTTTTTAACCTACTCAGTCTATGATGGTGAGAGGACATCCAGAAGTCACTTAATGATGCAAACTCAGACTTAGGGTGATCAACTAGTACTGATTGTATTGATTTGGAAGTTATCTGAATAGAGAGGATAATTCAACCCATGGGAATAGCTGAGTATGTTAAGGGTGAGAGTATATAGAGAAAAGAGAAGAGAGCTCAAGACAAAGCCTTGGAAGATCCTTAGATTTAGGGGATAGGTAATGGACACTGAATTGACAAAGAAGGATCATTCAGAGAGAGGCAAGAAGAAAACCAGGAGATAGTGTCTTGAGAACTAAAGAAGGGGAAAGTAACTAGGAGGGAGAGTATAGTCAAAGTCTTCTTATCAACATCAGACAAAGGAACGTTTAGTAACTTCTGTTTCAGCCATTTAGCAAATGTAATTTTTCTGGACATACACTCCATCGAGCAGAGAAAAGAGGAGGAGCCATAATCCCTGACCATAAGAAACACAAATTCAAGTTGGAGAGGAAAGATAAACTCATCAGAACAGTATGTACAACCTATGTGACCCTGGACAAGTAATTTAAATTTCTCTGAGCCTATTTCTTCACTTGTAAAATGTGAAAATCTCCCTTCCAATTCCATCATTCTATAACCCTCAGAGCAAAACTTAGAAATTTTGATTCTAAGTGTTTTAAGTGTTCAGAGAAGGGAAAGACCATTATGGCCAGGAGCATCCAGAGTTAGCTTTATGAAAGATGTGGTATTTTTATTGATTTGTGACTTTGTGCCATCCTCCCTAAAGGTCTTGCACTGACTCATGTACTAGAGCAGAATTTGAAGCTGGAATCCGGTTCTCGCTCAGAGGCAGTTAAAGTGGTGATTCTTCTTACTGATGGCAAGTCCCAAGATGATGCCCGACTTGCTGCTCAAGTTCTGAAAGACCTAGGCATGGATATCTTTGCCATTGGTAAGACACACCTTAGAAGCTGGCACTTGATCCTCCTTTTGAGGGACACCTTCCATCAGCCACATTGTGAGAGTAGAAAGTATAGACTGGATGAAGATCTGTGATATTCTGTGATAATCAGTTCCTTACTCCTGGGAATGCAAAGTGAAGAGTATTCATGTTCTTCATTTTCCATTAAAGTCCAAATCCTGTGTTGTTTTAGAAGTCTAGCCAATTGACAGCAACATTAGGAAATGGGTGAAGACATTCCTCGCTCTCTCCTTTTTCTCCCAACTCCATGGCACCATCTGCCCCACTCAGGAGTCCACTCTCCCTAGATATCACTATCATTATCATCAAGATCTGATCCCAAGAAAGTGTCACATCAGACACTTTGCTGATGCATTAGTGACAGTCATTGTGCTCTTTCTCTAAGGAGGATCTGCATTTTAAACCTTTTCTCTGGTTGCAGAATGACAGGGATTTGTCCTAAAGGCTAGAACATGGGAAGACTTTATTTTCTCCAAGCTGCCTTCCAGCTTGAATATGTTGTGACTATCTGGGATAAAGTCAATTAATCAGTCAGTCAGCCAATCAGTCCGTTATTCAATCAGTCAGTTAACAAGCATTTGGGCTAAGAGCTATGTCAAGTACTAGGAATATAAAGAAAAGATGGGAGAAAGAAAGTTTCTTGGCTCTGAAATCACCCTGAGTGTGTGCCCACCTTCTTCACCTCTTTTTAAGGGTGGTTTGGTCCCGGAGTACACATTTATCAGTGGTGCCCTGGCCCTGCCTGGCACTCCTGCTCTAGACTGATCCAAGTGTTGTTTTGAGAAGGCACTGATCAGCAATTATCTTAATAAGACAAACAGAGACACAGCAACCTCTCCCCGGGCGTCTCTGTACACAGTGTAAATCAAATGAAGGTGATTATAGTTATCAGTTGTGGCACAATTTGGCCTCTTAGTGTGACATCCCATTAGTATGACGTGGGTGTGGGGGAGTAGCTGAAGCCTCCAAGGAGTAGGGAATGAGGGAATGTTATTTTTAAAAGAACATTTGGCTCTGTCCATGTTTCACTGTCTTTATCTTAGAGTCTATTTCTGTAGCTCTGTCTCTCTCTCTCTCTGTGTCTCCCTCTGTCTTTCACCCTCTCTAAGCATCTTTTTCTCACAAACTTATATACATATTGTTTGGGAATAAAGCTTTCTGCGTTCCCTCCCCCAAAGCAAAACCAGAGAATGTTGTGAGAGCTGTTGGAGAGCAAGGGGCATTAAAAAGTGCCCTGGATTAGGCGCTCCCCAGAGATCAGAGTTCTAGTTCTGCCTGGATCTTTGTGAAGAGGAAGAATGGTCAATGCAACTTCTAGGCATTCCTTTCTTGACTCGTGGCCTAGAGGAAAGAGTGTTGGCTTTGTTAGTCAGTATGCAAGTCAGAGGATGGAGATTCAAATCCTGCTTTTGACGCTTTATATGTGACATTTACTTTTTATAGAGAGTTTCCTCATCCATAAAATGAGGGTTCTATGTTGTTCCAGTTGTTTCAAATATTGTTCCAGATGACATTTGAGATATCTTGCAGATCTGTGATCCCCAGTTCTTTAAGGTTTAAGGCAGGTGCAACAGGATGGAACTTAATCCATCACGTAGTGAGTTTCTACCATTCTTCTGTTGGCAATCCCTCTGGTTGACTGTTTTGGACTCAGTCATTTCCTTTTCTCTGATAGTTGCAGAAAAACAAAGGTGGTACTGATAGAGCGTTAAGCATTCAGCTTGAGGTAGCTAGGTGGTACAGTGGTTAGAGTTCTGGGTCTGGAGTCAGAAACCTGAGATTCTTATTCAAATCATTTAACTTCTGTTTGCCTCAGCTGTGAAATGGGGATAAAAGAGCACCTAACTTCCAAGTTTGTGATGAGAATCAAATGAGATAATATTTGTATAGCACTCAACACAATTCCTTGCACATAATTGGCAGTATATAAATTCTATTAACATTATTTTTGTTAAAAAGAATATTATCTGAGTAAACTCCTCGGAGCTCAATTGTAAGCAAAGGGGGGGCAAATCTAGTAGAGTAGAATAGGCACTGGAATTGAAGCCAGAACACTTTGAGGCTTAGCTTTACTATTCACTGTATGACATTGAGTCAAGGGCACTTTGCCTTTTGGGAGCCTCCATTTCCTCATCTGCCAAGTGAGGGAGTTGGACTTGCTTTTCCTGAACCACCTTTCAGCTTGAGTATTCTGTGACTCTGCAGCATAAGGTCAGTCAATTAGTGAACAAGCAATTACTGAACATTTACTATTTACTAGGGACTTTGCTAATCATGGAAGACACACAAAAAGGAAAAGCACAGTCCCACTCTCAAGGAGCTTGCATGTTAATTTGGGAGGCAACATGAAAATAGCTATGCCCTATAACATATGTACGGTGTAAATCAAAGATAATCTAAGGGGGAAGGCTCTTGGAAAGGGAAAGAAGGACCCAGAAAAGTCCTTTTGCAAAAGGTAGAATTTCACCTGGATTTTGAATGAGCCCAGGGAATTCAGGAGACAAAGGTGAAGAGAGAAAGTATTCTGAGAAATAAATATTCAGGAAATGGAGTACTAATATGAATATGAGAAGAATAGCTAGGAGGTTAGCATAGCTGGATCATAAAGTATGTGGAGAGGAGTAATTTGTAGGAAAAAGGGAAAGGCAAGAAGGGATGATGTTGTAAAGGCTTTTATATGCCAAGTAGCATTTTAGATATAATAGGGAATTAGTAGATATTGAGTAGGAAGATGAATGATCAGATCTCCACTTTAGGAAAATCACTTTTTCAGCAAAATTAAGGATAAATGGGAGAGTGGGAGATAAGAAGCTATTGCAATAGGCTTAAGTATGAAGGGATAATGGCTTATAATAGGGTTAAAGAAAGTTAAAGTAGATGGTGTGTGAATACAGAGAAGGGGAGATGTTTAAGAGATGTTATGAAGGTAGAAATGACAATTTGTTGTTCACTTGTTTAAGTCTTGTCTGATTCTTTGTGACCCCATTGGGGATTTTCTTCTCAAAGATACTGGAGTAGCTTGCCATTTCTTTTTCTAAAAATGACAATACTTAATTTAAAATGACAGACAATTACATACGTGGGATGTGTGAATGGGGAGTAGAGAATGACATCAAGATTGTGAGCTCAGGTAACTGGGATGATATTGGTGCCCTGAACAGTAATTGGCAAGTAGAAAAAAATGCAGATTTTTTTAGAGATAAGACTATACATTCTGTTTTGTGCATATTAAGTTTTTAGTGCCTACAAGAGGACTAGTTTAGATGTCTAAGAGGCAATTAGTAAGGCTGGAGCTCAAGAAGTAGATTGAACTTGGGCCTATAGACCTGGGAATAATGTGCATAGAGAATAATTAAATCCATAAAAGCTGATGAAATTACTGAGCAAGACAGTATAGAGAGAGAAGAGAAGAGAGCCCAAGATAGAACCCTGGGGGAAATATCTCCTTGAGAATTTCAAGCATTTTCTGATCAAGATAATTTTGCTAAACTAAGCTCTGCCTTGTTAAATAATTCCTCATTTACAAAATCCATCAAATTATTGCTACACAACACACTACTGTGTTTGAGGCCATGTATTCAACATTGAGTGGAAAACAGAGATGGATAAGATGTGATGTTTTCTCTTATGAATCTCACAATCGAGTAGGGAAGATGAAACACATAAGCAAACTATTTTTCTGAATTTTTTCATCCTGTCCAAAATCATGTATACACCTTCCCCTCCTGCTTTTTGCCTGTTGCTCAAAGAACTGTAATCAATCAACATTACATTAGAACATTACTATTGCCTCTGTAGAAGGGAAGTCAAAGAAGTCCCTGTTTAACTTGTCATCCCTGAGTGAAAACATCCCTTATGAAAATATACCCTTTTTTGGCCACTACTCTTTTATATATGTAATCTCTTCCTGTTAGGAGATAAGCTCCTTTGAGGACAGGGACTGACTGTTTCTTCCCTCCTTCCTTTCCCCTTCACTCCTTCCTTTTTCTTTTCCTTCCTTTGCTTTTCTTTTTCTTTCTTTATAGATTTTCTTTAAAAAGCAGTGTTCAAGGAAGTTTATCAGGGAGGTACACAGTGCTCTCTCTGAAGGAGAGATTAATTAGGAAAAGAAAGTTGATAAGTGGCACAATGGATAGACTCCTGTACCTGAAGTCAGGAAGCTGAGTTCAAATCTGGCCTCAGACACTAACTAGCTAAGTGACCCTGGGCACAAGAAAATCCCAAATGGGATCATAAAGAGTCTTTTCCTCCGTTTCCACATCAATAAAATGAGCTAGAGAAGGAAATGGCAAACCATTCCAAATGGAGTGATGAAGGCTTGGGCATGACTAAAAATGATTCAGCAACATGGAAGAAGTGGGATTCTTAGGCACACCCAGAAACTTCATGCCCAGATTTTCTCTTTGTGAAGGAGTGAAGAATGCTGATGAGTCTGAGCTGATGCACCTGGCCTCCCTACCCCTGGATGTCACAGTTCACAATGTCCAGGATTTTCCTCTCCTTGCCAACCTGACCAACAGGCTCATCCGACTCCTTTGCTGGAAGATCCAAGAGAGAAGTCGGAGCAGGGACATAGGTGAGAGCATACATTTGTTGACAGCTTTTCCCATTGTCTAAGAAGTGATGGAGATGTGGAGATGTAGATGTGGTATCCGAGAGAGAGAGAGAGAGAGAGAGAGAGAGAGAGAGAGAGAGAGAGAGACAGAGAGAGACAGAGAGAGAGAGACAGAGAGAGACAGAGAGAGAGAGACAGAGAGAGAGAAAGAGAGAGAGACAGAGAGAGAGAAAGAGGGAGAAAGAGAGAGAGAAAGAGAGAGAGAAAGAGAGAGAGAAGAGAGAGAGAGAGAGAGAGAGAGAGAGAGAGAGAGAGAGAGAGAGAAAGAGAGAGAGAAAGAGAGAGAGAGAGAGAGAGAGAGAGAGAGAGAGAGAGAGAGAGAGAGAGAGAGAGAGAGAGAGAGAGAGAGAGAGAGAGAAGGGGAGAGGGAGAGGGGAAGGGGAAGGGGAAGAGGGAAGGGAAGGGGAAGAAGAAAGGGAAGAGGAAGAAAGGGAGAGGGAGAAAGAGTGAAGGAGAGGGAGGAGAGGAGAGGGAGGGAGAGAGAAGGAGGAGGGGGAGGGGGAAAAGAGGAGGAGGGGAAAAGGAGAGAGGGAGGGGGAGAGGGAGATTGTTCCATTGGGTGAAGGAGAAAATCTCTTTTTCTATCTTTTCTCCTACATACACAGTTCCTATTTCTAGAAATGACCTCCAGAGGGAGCTGAAGGAATTGTTAATGGAGAAACATTTTGGGGACCTTTTTTTTTCCCCTGTCTGTGGAAGGAATGAATGAATACCTTGAAGGGAGTTAGCCCACCCACTTTTCCTCCGTACACCCACAGGTGTGCCGGCTAATAGATGGCCCCACCCAAGCCCCTTGAATTTGATCGCATCGGAGGTGACAGCCACGGGGCTCCGCCTGGCCTGGACCCCTCCTCTGGAGCCTGCCAGGAAGTTCAGGATCGTGTATCATCCCTCCAGAGGTGGCACACCCAGGGAGGTAAGAGAAATCAGGTGACCATGAATAACAAAAATCTGTAAACAATTCAAAAGATTCATCTTGGTTTTTGGTTGAACCATTCACTCGTGGCAGAGGTCAAGTTCGCATTTTGCCTTCTTTTTTACCCCTCATTGGTGAAATGTCTGGTCAAAGGAGACATTGGTTAGGAAGGGAAACCAGGAATCAGGTTAATCAAATAACTAGATAAATATTCCTAATATTTGGTATAACTAGAGCTAGTCCTAAAATCCCAAAGTTTAGTTTCATTTGACCAACCCAATTTTGGCTTTAGATTGGCCCCATATCCCTACTAATAGAATAACTCCTAAATTTTGGCCTCTTGAGTCTTAATCTAGCTTCTCAAAAGTTGGAGTCTCAATGAGTTTTGAGTTCTGATTAATTGAAGTTTGTAATAGTAAAAATAATCACAGGGCATTCAAACTGTGAGGATGTTTAGAGATCTACTTCCAACTCCTCTTAAATTTATAAGTTGGGGCCCAGAGATACTAGATAAATTCAGGCTAAAATCCAGGTGATTTGGCACCTTGTACTTTTCAACTTTGGGAGGCCCTCTCCAATACCATTGTTGCCCTGGAGTAAAATTGCTTTGTCCCTACCTCTTTCCTTTACAGGTCACAGTGGAAGGGGCTACTTCATCCGTCCAGCTGCTGAATTTGACCTCCAATACAGAGTATTTGGTTACAGTGTTTCCTGTCTATAAGGATGGTGTTGGAGAGGGACTCCAGGACATTGTGACTACATGTAGGTCAGGAGTACTCGGTGGACAGGTCTTATCTTTGGCTTTAGTGAAGTTGATCCAGGGAGCTTTGAATGTTACGAAGCTCTTAGCTTCTCCAGGCTTTGGGAGATTGATTATAATGCCAGTAGTTATGAGGGGATCTATTCTAGAAGGCAAATAGAATGTGTTATCCAGAGGGAAGGACCTAGGTTTGGGGAGTGGGGGGCTTCTGCTGACTTGTTCTGTAACTCTGTACAAGACATGGCACTTTGCTGAGCTTCAGTTTGAAATATTATGATTGTGCAGATGGACCTCATTTCGTACAATAGAGACAATATCATGGCATAGTACAAAAAACATCAGACTCAGAGTCAGTAAACCTAGGTGTGGCTGTGGATGGATCCAGAATTCAGCCTTAGTTTTCTCATTTCTGTGCCATGTAAATAACGTTCATCACCATCTCCCCACCTTTTAGCACCATTCATCCCCTTTGTAAGATTGATTTCCATTCTGAGTTTTCTTAATGTGGGGTCCACTTCTGCTTCTCTCTGACACTGTGCTCTCCTTGGACAGTACCACTGTCTCCACCAAGTTCACTGACCATCTTCAGTGTGACCCACAGTAGTATCCACTTGACCTGGAAGCCCACAAATAAAGCTACCCAGTACCTGGTTCACTGCATTTCATCAACTTCCTCTAGAGAGCAAGAGGTAGAGGAGGAAGAGGAAGGTGGGAAAGAGGTATGTGCAAGCTTGTTCCCCAGAGTCTTCACCTGAATTGCTTGTTAGGATCCAGAGATCATCAACATAACCAGAGATTTTTCTAAACCAGCTTCTACAGGAGCATATTGTGGGAATAGACTTAGGCTTCTTTTTGTAAGAGTTGGGACTAGTCTAACCTGTTCTTTTTTTAAAAAAGGAAACTGAATGGGAAAGTTTGTTACTCAAAGTTACCCAAGTTAGTAGCAAATGATGGGGAAGATGGCAGCAGGGAAAGGCGGATTCCTGGGGTGAGGATGACGAATGTTCAGATTGATCAAAGCTTCCACCACAATAGCACATTGGGGTCTTGTGCTCCAGGTGAGAGTGGGGGATCCTGAGGTTCTGCTGGAAGGTCTGGCTCCTGGCACAGAATATAGCATTGCTGTGTATGCTCTCTTTGGGGAGGAAGTCAGTGAACCCCAGAGCATCCGAGTCAAGACCTGTGAGTGATTCCCTGATGATTCTTCTTTCATTCATCATTTTTTCTCCCTTTTTATTTGTCCTTTTAACATCACCTCCTCCAAACTTTGGACAGCTATCTGTCTTTTCTCCATCTTCTTCTTAATAGGCATTATCCTCTTACAAAAGGAGAACTGTCAAGGAGTCTTTCATAGCAAGGAGGGATCAAAACAAGATATTTCCTTTCAAATTTGTCTCCTCCTTGGTCAAATAATTCCCACAATCTAATATGACCCTAGCATGTTTACTTAAAAGACAAATTCAAAGATATATGTTAAAGAGCCCAAATTCTCACAGTCCCTAACTAAGTGCATGATGTTGAATTTATAGTGTCTTTGGATCTCCCCAAACATCTGAGCTTCTCTGAAGTCAGCCACAGCTCTGTTCGAGTTCATTGGGAGGCATCATCACGGGGGATACGCCTGTACCATGTATCCTATGTCTCCCTGGAAGGGAATCAAGCTGGGGAGGTAAGTGTGTAACAGGAGAACATGATCTCAGTAGTGATAGTGCAAGTCCCAGAGTGTCCCCTAGTACAACCCACAGGCCTCCTTGAATTTCTTTCCTCAGCTCTCCATGTCTCTGGAATGAGTTATGCTTTCTTTAATCTGGGTAAGTGACAGAATGACATCTTATTAGATGGTGGAATGAGAACCTTGGAGTAGGGGAATGGGAAGGAAAGCAATAGGAAACATTATAGAACAAGGGAAGAGATGAGAAGTTGCTGGTCGGTACCTTAGAAGCTGGGAAATTTTTTGGACTAAATGTCCTCATGTCCTAGAAATGTGACTTACTAGTTCTAAGCTCCTTGGTTTCCAGTTCCTTTTATGATCTTTTTATGATCATTCAAAGCTTTCACTCTTCATTCCCTTCATCCCTCTTTGACACACCCTCAAAGGAGACTGTATGCTTTTCCAGGGTTTATTAACAAGGAAATGGAATACATTCTGAAGTATCACCATGATGTTACATGTAATCAAGATACATGAAAAATATATTTAGATGTCTAGATAACTCCTAAGCTTATGAGTACTTTAGGTTCTTTCAAACCTCTCTGGGGTTCAGTCTCTATGGACTATCTTCTCAGGAAGATACTTTCATATGACTTATCCATTTCAACTGCTCTACAGTATTCCTAGGATAGTCTTTGCCATAGCTTGGCTCCACTCAACTTTTGGCTTTATTTGTTAATCCTATTTAAGCAGAATTTAATAAACTATACTAAGCCCATAACCAATGAGGAATCACTGCCCCTGCTTAACCTTGGCCAGTATAACTCTATGTATACCATAGAAAACTAGTTACAGTCTCCTATTAGTCAATGGGAGATGGGACAAGGAGTGAGTCATAATATGTGCCGGTATATTTTCAAGGGCTAAATATAGGGAAGGGCTTCAATTAACCTACAAAAGAAAAAAAGGCCCAAAGAGCAATAGAAACATACCGTGATAACTACAGACTTTGACCTGTGGACTTTTTTCACAGAGGAATAAAACAAGTTATGGAGTTGTAGTTTCAGCTGTTATAAACCACATCTTGTGAGCTTTTTTTTTTGGGGGGGGGGAAGGATGCCTGTGAACCTTGGGATATATTCTGTGGCTTGGACTCCTGGGGTTGACCTTACTTTTGGGATGAAGAGTAAATTACTGGTTCTCAGATGAGGTGAATTCCCTAGTTTCCCTGGGAGTTGGAATGACTGCTTATAACCCAGGATGCTATAGAATTCTTACCTTGCAGATAGATGTCTCCAGGAATGCCTCTTCTGTCAAGCTGGCCCCATTATCCTCCTCCACCTCATATATTGTCAGTGTTACAACAATCTACAGAGAGGGCGATTCCTCCACGCTCACTGGACGAGTGACCACACGTGAGTGAAGAGAACTCTGTAGTGATATCTTTCCAAGCTAAAGGATGAAGTAACTCCTTGATACGTTCCCATAGATAGTGCAAGGAAAAGAACATTGAACTTTGAATCAGGTGAACTGGGTTTATCTATCATTACATGGTTGTGTGATCACAGGTAAGTAATTTAATCTCTCTGTACCTCAAATTTCCTTCTATAAAATGAGATAATAAATGTTTACTCTGAAACTCCTTTATAAATAGAGTTCTCTATGGGCCCTGGGGAGAGAACATCCTTTGTGAGGATAGGATTACAGAATTGCAGGGCTCTAGATTCAGAGATGCTCAATAAATATTTACCAAATTGAAATGAAATACAGAAAACAGAAACAGAGCCTTAAGATTGTGGGACAAAATTCTAGAAAAACAAAGATAATTCCTAGGAGAAGACAGAGGAAAATAATGACATGAAGGATATAGATGGAAAAGTTGGACTCATAGATCTATATAAAACCCCTTTGGAGATGGAAGCCTATTTCTGTCTCCTACATCTCTACTGACTCAAGCTCTGTCTATCACGTGCAGCTTTTTCCCCAGGAGTCTAATAATGATCATGAAATCGGTGAATTACAAAGATTTCTGCCAGACCCTGGATTCCCAGGCCACTGTCATTTAAGAGCTGGAGTATGAGTTGGGGCCAGATGTCAGGGTACTGTTGAGCTCCCCAGCCATCTGCTCTGCACGTACTCACAGGCAGCTGGGAAGAGCGACAAGGAAGCACCAGTGGGCATTGGAATGGCAAAACTCAAGGTCGAGAATGTTTCTTCTTTTCCTGCCCTTTAGGAAAAGTCCCAGCCCCAAGTCACTTAAAAGTAACCGAACTGCCAGGGGATGATGTCCGGCTGGAGTGGGCTGCCGCAGCAGCTGTTGGTGTGGTGGTCTATCAGATCAAATGGATGCCCTTGGGTGAAGGAAAAGCTTATGAGGTATAAGTATAAGATGAGGGGTCTTGGTGGAGAGCATTATTTATGGGGAATAGAGTCGAAAAGATCTGTTTTACACAGGAGACACAACAGTTCCCCACCCCTGCCCCCAAACTCCCCTGTGACAGGAAGATCCACTGACCGAGAGGGAACTCTCTGGCGCTGGCCAGGCCCCTTCCTGAAGGCCGAGCTCTTGGGACAAATGTCTTTGAGAATAGCCTACTGCAGCTTCTTCCTCAGAGAAAGAGTCAATAAAGTAGCCACCATCTTTCCTGGGCCTAGACTAAATACACCAGGTTCTCTCAGAATACATAGCACCTTGCCCTCCTCAGAAGGAAGTCAGCCTTAAAAATCCAGAACCTAGCATCCAACACCTCTTCACTGGACTGATCTCCTCTGAAGAGACACACAACCCTAGTATCTGGGAGAATGTGGTCTCTATTCTGTATTTCCTCTTTTTCTCTCTTTACTGCAGATTTCGGTCCCAGGGAATCTAGGCACTGCCACTTTGCCTGGTCTAGGGAAGCATGCAGAATATGAGATCTCCATCTTAGCTTACTACAGAGATGGGGCCCGCAGTGACACAGTATCCCTCCGATATACTCCAAGTAAGTCATAAATTCTCCTTTTTGATCACTGAGGAGAGACTGCCCAATTTCCCTCTCTGCAAAATTATTACCTCTAAGGTCCCTCCCAGATCTAACATTCTGTGACTCCATGAATCAGGTGGGGGATAGGACATAAACACACGAGGGTTAAAGTAATATACATCTACTCACCCTTTTTCAAAAGCTCACTACCATTCTTGATACTTACTTGCCTCTTATTTTCCATGCACAATGGTACGGTGCATATATACTTGTATACAAAATACTATATACATACTAGTATATAAAAGAGGCGTGTTTGAAGCCAGCTCCATAAAGGCACGAAAGCCAGTTGTTAAATTTTCAGTGTGAGCATTTATACCTACAAAATGAGAAAATGATACAAATCAGGGTTTGATTGTTTTGTTATTTGTCCAGATTTAAGAAAGTGATGGAGAAAAGGTTAATAAGACAGATTAAACTTAAAAGTATATCATGAATGCATATTTTTTCAGAGAGTTGGTTGTTAAACATTTACCAGCACATCCCAGAATATACCCCCCGAGTAAATCAATACCATGATCATAATGTGATGATCCCTATTCTGCTATCCACTCCACTATAGTGGAGGGACATGGATGATATAATACCTAGGAGCATGCAATTTCCATCACACACTCTCTCTTGAAGATTGTATAGTAATGTAAACCAAATTGTCAGGGCATATATTTAACCATAAACTCTTTAAAAAAAAAGTATTCCTGACAAATGTTTAAGCATAATCTGCATTATTAACAATCAACAGAACAATGCATTTAGCCATGGTTTGTAGTGTTTACTAACTTTTGAGGTGGAAATTAATGCTGAAAATTAAACAGTGGGCTTTTGGAGCTGATCTGAGTTGGCTCCAGCACATCCTTAAATATAATAATTATTTCTATTGGACTTTGGGATAGTATATGTGACCTCCCCTGCTCCTCCCCATACCCTGCCTTCATCCCCAGTGACTCAGAGAGCAAATTGAATGTATTCCCTACACAGGCATAAGTTTGAAAAAGATGGCTTTGATATTTTCTAGATGTGGTGGGAAGAACAATCGGATATTAAAATTATGTCCTAGCTCATCCACTAATGAAATACTATCCATAAATCACAAAGCTTTGATTGCATTTTGGCTGAAAGTTTTATCATTTACTTACTGCTTGACCTTGACAAAAATTTCTCTGGGCTTCAGTTTCTTCTTCCATGAAATAAGAGGGTTTGTTTAGATGATCTCTAGGATCTCTTCTAGCTCTAAAGTCCATGCTTTTCACAGTTTAGGAAGCCAAAAGGCTAATCTGCTCTAGGGCATTTAATTTATAGCGTGACTTTGTCTAATGAATATGACTGATCTATGGTCAGATTTTCCACTTAACCTGAACAGCAGGTGAAGCTTTCTCTGAACATCTAAGTGCTTACTGACACAGGGCACTTAGGAAAATAAGAGGAATCGCTATGTCTGAAGATTGGTTCTCATTCACTGGAGATGGCATTAACATGCCACTTACCAAAAATCACACAAAGAGTTTGTCATAGAACTAAAATTAGCATCTAGGTCAACTCTGCCACTAATTTTTTGCCACTAATTAAATAAATTGTTTCTGAACCTCCATTTCCCTATTTGCAAAATGATTATCTCTAAGATCCCTCCCAGCTCTAACATTCTATGAATCTATGAGTCAGACTGTGGGGGACAGAACATAGACACATGAGGATTAAAGTAACATACATCTATTCACCTAGTTTCAAAATCTCACTACCATTCTTGATTCTTCCCTGCCTCTTATTTTCCATATATAATAAAATTTAAAAATAAAATCTAAAATAAAAAAATGTTGATTCTCTCCTACATCTGTTCCTGCTCAGATGACCATCACCTTAATTCAGTCCCTCATCACTTCTTGCTTGTATAATTGCTCTCCTAATTGGATTCCTAGAGATTAGATTCTTGAGATACCACAGAATACAGATTTATTCTCTGCTGCTTGTGCTAATTTTGACCTGACAATTAACACCAAGAAAACAGAGGTTCTCCACCAGCCAGTTCTGTGCCATCCATACAAGCAACCATCAGTTACAGCAAATGGTAAAATTTTGAATACTCTGGATAAGTTCATTTACCTTGGCAGTATACTTTCCAAGGAGGCACACATAAATAATTAGATTGAAACACATATTGTCAGAGCTAGAGCATTGCTTTGGAGCCTCTGAAGGAAAGTGTGGGAGAGAACAGGTATTAAGTTGCCTATCACCCTGAAGGTCTACAGAGCCATTGTGCCGACCTCATTGCTATATACCTGTGAAATCTAGACAGTCTACCAGTGCCATGCCAGGAAAATGAATTGCTTCCATTTGAATTGTCTTAGGAAGGTTCTGAAGATCAAATGGCAAGATAAGGTACTAGACATTGAGGTCTATCCTCAAGCTGAAATGACAACCATTCAAATTGCTGCAAAGAGCCCAACTCCAAGGGACTGGCCATGTTGTTCAAAGGCCAAACATATATTTACTTAAAAGACTATTTTACGGAGTCTTGGATAGTTTCATTCACTAAACAGTGTAGATTAAGTGCGCACATGGCAAGCACTCGCATGAAAGTCAGAAGAAGTAGCACAAGGGACACTTTTAAGGTCTTTCTGAAGAGCTTTGGAATTGAATATGAGACAGGGGAGATAGCCAGGCAGGATCACCCAGCATGCATGCCTCAACAAAGAAGGAAGACTCTATACTCTACAAACAAAGGAGAATTGCAGTAGCTCAAAAGAAATGTGAGATGCACAAATTTAGAATCATCTCTACTGCAAATGTTCACATGGACTATTTATTTGTATGCAACCTGTGGGGGAGAGCCTTATTCTGATCAGTCACAATCAGATATAATTTGGTTCTCTTCTAGCACAAAGGACAACAATCAGATTCCTGGTTTTTCTCTCTCCAATCCACTCTCCACCTACCTGTTGAAATCATCTTCCCAAACACAAGTCTGACCATGTCACTCTGCTCAAGAAGCTTTGGTGGCTCCTTTTTTGTCAAATACATATTTCTCTATTTGCCCCTTCACAGTTAGAGTAAAGGTAGGACTAGAGTTGGAATTAGACAGAATTAATTACTACCCAGTACTGCCCAGCCCTTCCTATCAAAAGTCTTGGATAGGTTCATTCACTAAACAGTGTGGATTAAGTGTGAGATCCTCTCAGGGGTTTTTGTATTGAGAAATAGAAAGTAGAAGAGGGAAGTACTTAATGAAAATGAGGGAATAATGGAAATAGTGCTCATTATAAATCCTTCATGCAACTGATACTGAGTGAAACCAGCAGAACTAAGAGAACATTAAATATAAAACAGCAAGATTATCTGATGATCAACTATGATGGCTTTGACTTTTCTCCGTAATGTGGTGATTCAAGACAATTCTAGTAGATTTGGGATGGAAACTGTCATCCACATTCAGACAAAGGACTACAGAGACTGACTGCAGATTGAAGCATTTTTACCTGTTTTGTTTGTTTGCTTTTTCTGTCTTGCAATTTTTCTTCTTTTATCTGTTTTTTTTTCTTGCACAACACGACAGATGTAGAAATACTTTTAGAAGGATTTTACATATTTAACCTATGTCTGACTGCTTGCTGTATTAGGGAGGGGGGAGAAAAATTGGAACACAAAGTTCTGAAGAAAAAAAATTTTCATGTACTTTGCCAAAGCAGCTTTCTCAACTCAACATTCCATCTCTGACCTCCCTGTCTAGAATGGACTCCCGTCTTTTTCACCTTCACTCCTGGGAATCCTTAACTCCCTTCAATGCTCAGCTCATGTGTCATCTCTATAGGAGGTCTTCCTTGATCCTCATAATTGTTAATACTTTCTCCTTCTACCTCTCCCTCAATTCGTCATGAATATATTAATCAGGCAGCATAATGTAGTGATTACAGAGCTGGCCTCAAACTGGGAAGACCAGTGTTCCGAGTCTTTCTCTGACACATACTGGCTCTGGGAAAGACAATTAACCTCTGTGCTCCAGGAAACTTTGTAGGTAGAATATAAATTGCATAGGAAATATAGACCTGAATGCTATCATCTGGGAATTAATGTATCAAAAAAAAATAACAAGTTAAGTCCCTATACCAGTTTTATTTTCTCTCTTATTATATCTACCAATAAAATTTAAGTTCCCTGAAGGCAGGAACTAGTTTATTTTTATCTGATGCCCAGGTGCTTAGCACAATGCCATCTGTACACATGCTAAGTGCTTAATAAATGCTTGTGGCATTTTATATGTCACAATAACAAACGATTAAATGAAGGAACAATCATAATGGGTGGGAATAGTCAGGGGAGGACTCATGAAGAGGTGACTTGAGTTAAGCCTTGGTTTGTGGGATGGCAACAGACATGGAGAAGAGCATTCTAGTGGAAGGAACTGCATGAACAAAAAAGTACAAAAGCAGAAAGATGTCGAAGGGTTGCCTTAGATAGATAGATTCTTAAATCAAGGTATACCAGCTTTCTATCTCCCTCCAGCCCCTACTGTCCTACTTCCAATGTAGTCCACATCCCACTGTCCCTTGCTCTTTTTACAAGACATGGAATATGCCCATGTCCCTTAGTGACCTTTGCTGTCTCTAGGTAGCCCCAACCTCCCTTTCCAAGGTACTGTGTGTTCTCTGCCACAGTGAGCAGGAATCCGCCCTTGAACCTTGTGCTAGCCTCAGAGACCCCCAGCAGCCTTCGGATCCTCTGGACACCCCCCAATGACAACGTTCTGCACTACAGACTCACCTATGCCCTGGCTTCTGGCTCTGGCCCTGAGAAAACCGTAAGTCTGAAGCTGAATTGAGGAATATTCATTCAACTGAGGTACCATTAAAGGGACCATTTTATTACACTTTATAGAGGCTATCCTGTATAGTGAGTCCTTACATCCAGATAGTTGTGATTTAGTATGGGATGGGGAGAGATGTGGCAAGAAATGGGGATACTGCCCCATCTTTGAGCTAGTCTGTGGAAGGAGAAACAGTCCTGCCCTTGGGGATTGGGGCTGAGAAAATAGTTCTAATTCTGTCCTGGTGGGGCAGAGCAGGGATTAGTTTGAGGAAGAAAACATAGTTCTACCTTTAGGAGTCCTTAATCTGAGGGAGAAAGTACAAAACCGAATAAAGCAATATATCAGTTAGTAATGATGCACAGAATGGAGACAAACGTGTCCTTGGTCAGATGACAAAAATCCTTTTTGCTGATCCCGGTAGATAATCATTCCTGGCCCAGAGAACCACGTGACACTTCCTCTCCTGCTCCCTGGCACCAAGTACAAGGTTATGGTTTCAGCTGTCTACAGTCTGGGTGAGAGCAATGTCGTCTCTGCCATAGGAAGGACTGGTGAGTGCACTAACCTTATCCCTATTTCCAGGTGCAGCCATCAGTGGCTGATCCTTGGCATTGCACTGGAACAGTACTTTTAACTTCTTTCCAACTTCAGATCTCATCTCATCTTCCCAACAGTCCTATGAAGTGGGGCAGGGCAGGAATTATTATTCCATGTTAGAAATCAAGGCTTCAAAATAGTAAATGACTTTCCTTTGGTCACATAGCTGGGATGATCACATCTATCAGGAGGTAGGCCTGATTTCTTGGCTTTGGAGCCTGGGGCCCTCTCTATTATTTTTATTAATTTCAATTAAGTTTGTCTTTAGGATATTCTATTTTCTCTTGCTGAAAAATTTCTTGCCCTTTATTGTCTCCTTCAGGACTTACACTGTCCTCATCCTGCCAGAGCCCTTCCAGTGAGGGAGGAAAAACTTTGATAATCTCATGGTATGGAAGACTGAATAGAGTTTCTTTTTAAGGGTGTTTTCATTTTAAAAGGGAAACTAGGAGAACTTTACCATAAAGAATGAATGCTATGAAAGGCCAGAGAAGAAAGATTTATTAGGTATATGTGTAGGAAGGAGGGCCTTATTATTATTTTTCTTCAGTCTTTTCAGTCATGTCCAACTCTTCATGTCCCCATTTGGGGTTTTCTTGGCAAAGATATTGGAATGGTTTGTCATTTTGCTCATTTACAGATAAGAAAATTGAGGCAAAAATGGTCAAAAGTGACTTTCCCAGAGATAATTTGTGGGGAGAGGCACTTGCAACTGGGGAATCTAGAAAGACTTCATGTGGAAGATGATGTTTAAGTTAAACTTTGAAGAAAACTAGAGATTCTAATAAACACACACACACACAAAAAGAGAGTGCATAGAGTGTGGCGTACAAATAATAGTAGTAATGGTGTTAAGCGTAAACAAACAGAATACGTTTTTGTATTTCTATTTTTTATAATAAATAGATTTTTATTTTTTCCAAATACATGCAAAAATAGTTTTCAACATTCACCTTTGCAAAACCTTGTATTGCAATTTTTCTCCTTCCCTCCCCCTCCTCCTCCTTTCTAGACAGCAAGCAATCCAATACAGGTTAAACATGTGCAAGAATAAAAAGAATTAAAAAAGAAAAGGAAAAAAAATTGACCTGCTCAGGGTCACACAGCTAAATAAGTTTCAAAGGCCAGATTTTAAACTTAGGTCCTCCTGATTGCAGGCCCAGTGCTCTATCCACTAAGCTACTTGACTGCCCTTACTAGTGCCCCCATATTAATTCAACAAATATTCATTAAATACTATCTTATTTGTTAATCACTGTTCTAACAAAGAAAGGCAAAATAGTCCTCTTTCTTAAGATGCTGAAAATCTAATGGAAAAGATAACATGTAAAATTATGTTCAAATAAAATATATACAGGATAAATTAAGAGGTAATTTTAGAGAAGAAATACTATGATAAAAAGGGGGGAGGGTTGGAAATCTTGCAAATGCTTAGATTTTAGCAGAGAATTGAAGGAAGTCAGGGAAACCAGGAGGCTATAAGAAATTCTAGGCATGGAGGACAGTCAGTGAAAATTCATTAGCCTGGAAATGGAGTGATTTGGGGGGAGAGAACAGCAAGGAAACCAATGTTACTGGATTTCAGAGTACTTGGAGAGGAGTAAGGTATAATCTTATGCTAGGTAGCTAGGGACCAGGTTATAAAGGGCTTTAAAAGCCAAATAGAGAATTCTATATTTGATTCTGGAGGTCATAAAAGGTCCCTGTTGAATAGAGGGGTGACATGATCAGATGTACTTTTAGAAACATCACTTTGATAAATGAGTGGAGAATAGAGGGGGAAAGAGAGTGAAGAAGCAAGGGGACCAACCAGCAGGTTATTGCAAAGTCTAAGATAGAGGGGTTGAGAGCCCAGGCCAGGGTGGGGCAGTCAGTATTAGGGAGAAAGCGGATTTTATTACTGTATGCAGATAGTCATCTAGTTAAGCTCTATCTGAGCTAGCCAGCTTCTCATCTTTTTTTCTGTAATAGCTCATGAGCCAGCTCTCTGTGTTCTCTGATTAATTTTTACCTCCATCTGATAATCTGTTTTGGATGAACTCCAGCTTGTCAATGTCCCATTTTGCTGTGAAGACCAGTGTAATTATATTGACCAAGATTGGTCCCAAAGAAGAGATGAGAAAAGCATACTTCCTTCTTTTTATTTTTAGAAGTGGAGAATTATACATGTGTAACATTGCATGTACTGTCACATATACTGGTATTATGTTGGATAATTTTGCTAAATTGTTTTTTTTAATCTTTCTTTTTAAACATTTGTTATAAGATAACTTGATGGATATAAGTGAGGGAAATGCTATGTTTAGAGATGAAAATGGCATAAAAGCTATCAATACCAATATCTTAATGTAAAATATAAACATAATGACCAGTACAGGGGATAAAAGAGCTAACATTCCCTTATTCTGAACTATAGTGGAAGAAATAATGTATCAGTCTGGATAACTGAGGTGGCATTTTAAATATCAAAGTCCCCTGGAAACTGATCCTTACCTTTCCTTACTCTGATTTTCTCATCTAAATATTATTTTCCTTAAAACAAACAAACAAAAACTCATTTTATTGATGTCTTTTCTCTTTGCATCAGTTATTTCTATTCTTTCTTACACTCTGTTGATAATGTCATTTTCAGTAGTTCAGTACGGTCAGATTCTTTGTGACCCTATAGACTATACTTTGCCATTGGGGTTTTCTTGACAAAAATACTGGAGTGGTTTGCCATTTCCTTCTCCAGTGAATTAAGGCAAAAAAAGTTAAGTGACTTGTCCAAGATTACTGTTTAAGATTGAAATCAGGTTTGCCCAGTGCTTTATTCCTTGAGTCAGTTAGCCACATTCAAGGAAAACAGAAGTTAAATGGCTTGCCCAGACTCTCCTTATGAGAAAAAAATGAATTATGGAAAAAATATGATGCAGTGCTTGTAAACTATGTATACAATATTCAATGCTAGTGGTCCCCTGGCACGAGTAGATAAGCACATTTTATTATCTGTTCTGTAGTATCTCCATTGATTTTTTGATCACCCAATCTAACTTCCTTCTAGGGATCTTTTCATTTAGATTGTTATCATTATAGAGATTATTCTCTTGGTTTTCTTTATTTTACAATACATCATTTCCTACAACATATTCATCTGATTTTCTTACTTTTTCCACTTCTTACAGTACAAAAAATTTTATTACATTCACATACCATAGATTTTTAAAAGCTATTTCCTAATCAATAGGCACATATTTTGTTTATAAACATTTTCCAGAAGCCAGACACTGGCAGTTAGAGATCTCATTTTATAGAAGTAGCTGTTTGCTGTGCCCAAATTACCAGATGCTGCAGATATAGCAACCACAGTTCATAAGATAACTATAAGGTCCTGAATGTTGATTATATCGGTAGCTGTGAAAGTTACTGAGGAAATTGAATCTGCAAATAATCCTTAACTTTTTAGGGTAGTTTTCCTGGTCCCCAGTTCTGCCAAGTTCAGTGTCTGGAGAATTAAAAAGCACTAGCTAACACTTGCAGCAAATCTAGTTGGCCCTTTTTGGCTTTCTTCATATACTTTTACAATTTCAGAGTTGAAAGAGTCCTTAGATGTCAATCTAGTTCACCTTCCTATCACATGCCAGGATTGCCTCAGCATCTCTGATAAGTTGACATTCAGGCTCAGCTTGAACACACAGAAAGATGGCAAACATATTGCTTAATGACATAGCCCAATCCTGGTTACCTAGCTCTGTTCCGTGGGAACTTCTTCTAGATATTGAGCCAAATATTGTCTCACTAACACTTTCACTCTCTCCTTTGAAGCCAAGCGGATCAAGTTTAATCCCTTTTTCTCTTGCCATTCATTTACATATTTGTGAGTCATTTACATATTTGGAGTTAGTGACCAAATCTCTCCTGAGTCTTTTTTAGGTTAAATTCCTCTAGTTCCCTTACCCATTTCTTAAAAGATGCAGCATCCAGTCCCATCTCCATTCTGGTTGCTCTTTTTCAGATACTCTCCAATTTGTCAGTGATCCTCTTAAAATGTAATACTTATAACTGAGCCCAATATACCAGATTTGCTCTGACTTGGGACAGTATTTTTTTTTCCAGTTTGTGAAGGACTTTATTTTTTAATGTCATAATTATAATTTCAAAAATAATAACTTTTTATTTTTCAAAATATATACAAAGTTAGTTTTCAGCACTCACTTCTGCAAAACCTTGTGCCCCAATTTTTCTCCCTATCTCCAAATCTCTCCTCTCTCCTAGGCAACAAGAAATTCAATATAGCTTAAAAATGTGCAATTTTTCTAAACCTATTTCCACATTTATAATGCTGTACAAGAAAAAAACCAATGGGGGAAAAATGAGAAAAAAACAAGCAAAAAAACAGCAGTAACAACAAAAAAGGTGAAAATACTATGTTGTGTGTAGTCTTCTCTTTGAACGCAAATGGCTCTCTCCATCACAAGACTATTGGAATTGTACTGAATCACTTCATTGTGGAAAAGAGCCAAGTCCATCACAATTAATCATTACATAATCTTGTTACCATTGTATACAATGTTCTCTTGGTTCTACTCACTTTACTTAGCATCAGTTCATGTAAGTCTCTCCACGTCTTTCTGAAATTATCCTGCTGATTATTTCTTATGGAACAATAATATTTCATATACATAACTTATTCAGCCATCCCCCAACTGATGGTCATTCACTTAATTTCTAGTTCCTTGACGCAATAAAAAGGGTTGCTACAAACATTTTTGCACATGGAGTAATTTTCCTTTTTTATGATCTCTTTGGGATGCAGACACAGCAGAGTCACTGAAGAATCAAAGGGTATGCACAGTTTTATAGCCCTTTGGGCATAGAGGAATTTTAAAATAATTCTAAATGTTAAATTCCTACCAAACAACATGGTAGCCTTACCTGTAGATGGAAAAGGCAACTGTTATGAGATTGAATTTAAGGGATTGATATGCTCTCACACTTCCAAAGAAATTCTGTCCTGAAATTGTTTTAACATACCTTAGTTTCCACAATGAGAGATGAGGCTCAGAATGTGGATAGGGAGTAGGCTGACTCCAGCTCATTCGTACATGTGACTGAGATTGACCACAGGTTCAGGTGTGGGTTTTAAATTTCAGAGGTGTCCAATAATTAATTGGTCTGTATTGTGAGATTTTGCCATCACTCAAAGTATTTTGAGCAGAGGCTGGATCTGCACACAAGGAGGAGGTTGTGGAAGTATATGGAAGGAGTGTGGAGAAGGTATTTAACATGTCTGTGGCCTTAATATCATTATTCCTCCCTTTAAAGTGAGGGAGTTGGGTCAGCTTATTTCTAAGGTTCCTTCTAACTAGATTAAGTTTAAGGTTCTTTCTATATTTCTGTAGTTTCCAATTGTATTTTGAGACTAAGATTAAATTAGGTATGAGTATTGTTTCTTCCCTTTTTTGAATGCAAACAGGTAGATGATTTCATTTTCACCCAAGTGGTTTTCTCTGTCTCTTTGCAATCCTACTCTTTCTTTGTTTCCAGAAGAATGGATTTTGATTATTCCAATAAATGAACTTGGAAGATTCATTTATTGGATAAAGTCTGTAAAAGTTGACAGCTCTCATTTGTGTGGAGAAGAGGATCAGGGATAGAAATAATCCCCAAATGACTAACATTTAATTTTAGAAACCTGAAATATGCTCAGGATAGAACACTCTTCTGGGCAGATATACTCAGGCTCTCAATGATTAGATCAATACTGGGAACAATGGCCTTGAACCAGCTGGTTAGTAGAGGAAGAAAAACCTGTAGGCAGTTTCCTATTTGTAGATAACTGAGACTGATGTATATAAAGTGAATGAGTTTCATTTCAGAAAAAAATCCTAACTACTTTAAGGGATTTTTAGACATATATTCTGGCTCTAATATTTGCTATGTACCTATAAGAAAATTATTAAATCTCTCTAATATTCAGTTTTTCCTCTCTAAAATAATGAGTTACATATACATATGAAATTGGTATTTCTCCACTACACACCTGTCAGATTGACTAGAATGACAGGGAAAGGTATTGCAGAATGTTGGAGGGGATGTGGGAAAACAGGGACACTGATACATTGTTGGTGGAATTGCGAATACCTCCAGCCATTCTGAAGAGCAATTTGGAACTATGCTCAAAAAGTTATCAAACTGTGCATACATACCCTTTGACCCAGCATTGCATGCTATTGGGCTTATATCCCAAAGAGATCTTAAAGAAGGGAAAGGGACCTGTATGTGCAAGAATGTTTGTGGCAGCCCTTTTTGTAGTGGCCAGAAAGTGGAAACTATGTGAATGCCCATCAATTGGAGAATGGCTGAATAATTTGAGGTACATGAATATTATGGAATATTATTGTTCTGTAAGAAATGACCAGCAGGATGATTTCAGAAAGGCCTGGAGAGACTTACATGAACTGATGCTGAGTGAAATGAGCAGGACCAGGACATCATTATATACTTCAACAACAATACTGTATGATAGATCAATTCTGATGGACGAGGCTCTCTTCAATGAGATGAACCAAATCAGCTCCAATAGAGCAGTGATGAACTGAACCAGCTACACCCAGCGAAAGAACTCTGGGAGATGACTATGAACCACTACACAGAATTTCCAATCACTCTATTTTTGTCCGCCTGCATTTTGGATTTCCTTCCCAGGCTAATTGTACACCATTTCAAAGTCTGATTCTTTTTGTTCAGCAAAACAACTGTTTGGTCATGTATACATAGATTGTATTTCATTTATACTCTAATATATTTAACATGTATTGGTCGACCTGCCATTGGGGGTGGGGGGGAGGAGGGGAAAAATTGGAACAAAGGATTTGGCAATTGTCAATGTTGTAAAATTACCCATGCAAATATCTGGTAAATAAAAACTATTTTTAAAAAAAAGAAATTGGTATTTCTGAAATTTTACAAATATAAGTTCCAAAATACTGTCCCTAGACCCCCCCTGACAATTCTAGGGCTGAAACACCTGATGGATTTAATTTGCTTCTTTAAATTCCTCTTCTCTTTACCTTTTAGCGGCTTGCCCGGGTCTTCATGCCAACAGCTCTCTACCAGGT
>NC_133618.1:253777349-253782349 GCF_048593235.1 Sminthopsis crassicaudata
GATAAAATGAAAGTTGCCTGCAAACATGCCATTTTCCTCTCTTCCCAAACCTTATCTCAGCTCTCTTCCTGTTCCATCATGCACACAATATAACGATTTTGAATAACTTCTTCACAATTAAAATTCATTTTGAGGGGCTATTTTGGGAATGGCTCATGACCCCTGTATTCCTTACCTGATCATAGACTGAGGGTGATAGGTGTGTCCAATTTGGGCATCAGCTCTGTCATCATCTGTTTTTTCCCCTTACAGCTGGCAGAAAGTCTTTGACCTATTTCAATCGTGACCACAAGGCTGAGTTGCAAGAAGTCACATTTGATTTGCAAGAAGTGAAGAAGATATTTTATGGGAGTTTCCACAAGGTCCTAACTTTGAAGAGGGTCACAGCTTGGTTGCTGACCTGGGTTTTTAGCACAGGCTATTTGGTTTTTCATCTTCTGCTATCCCATCCCCTTGTTATGGGGCCCATATTTTCTGTCTCTGTCTTGCTTGAAACATTTTCCATACTGCATTTCTGGAGAGCTTTTCACTTTTTGTTCACATCTTCCATACATTTTATGTGAGTCTTCAGTCTTCATTAGCTAAATACTTTACTGAATAGAATATGATCAGTGAGGAAGGATGATTTACCTAAGATAATATAGTTTGAGTGGCAAAGCCAGGGCTAGGATTATGGACCCTTGAGAAAAAAGAGCAGTGGAACAGAAGCTAGGATTGGATTCTTGTCATGGCTCTCTCATCCATGACTTCCAGGGCCTACAAAAAACGACTTCCCAGGATGAATCTTTCCCCTCTGTACAATGAGCAGATCTGATGAGATCAGGAGTTCTTGAACTTTTTTGTGTGTAATTGATTCTTTGGGTAGTCTGATGAAGCCTTTGGACCCCTTCTCAGAATAATTTTTTATTTATTACAGGAATTGCTAAATTTGAATCAAAAGATAATGAAAATATAGAAAATATAGGTGCAATTTTTACCTCATCCAAGTTAAAAAAAATCCCTGATATCTATTCATGGTTCTGGATATGTCAAATCCAGGTTAATAACCTTTGGATTAAATGATCTCCAAATTATATTCTTTGATTTAATTAGATTCAGTTTATGTGCTTAATTAAACTCAATTTGTGGAGATACAAAATAACAAAAATTAAACAAAATACTACAAATGAAAATAGTCTTCCCTAAAAGAGGTTTTAGTCTATTAGATGATATGACACATAAGTATCGTGAGGAAAATTGAGGACAGAGAAAGCCCTAACACCTGGGAAGATCAGAGATAAGGCTTTAAGAAAGATGGCACCTGAAAGCTAGGCATTCTGGGATTTATGAGGTCAAGATGAGGAAAGAGTATTCTCTAGATATGGGAAATAGCTTGGCAAAAGAACAGTGGCTGGAATTGAAGTGTTAAATCTGGATAGCAACTAATAGTTCATCTGGGAAAGAGCAAAGAATTCATACAATGAAAGGTACTGGAAGCCAGATTATGTAGGATCTGAAAAGCCAGGATAAGGAACTGGCATATTATCCTAGAGAGAAGAAGGAGCAACTGGAGTTTTGTGAGCTGATGAATGGCATAGCCTGTGCTTTGGGAAGATTGTTTTGGCAATTGTACAAAAGATGAATTCTGGAAGGGAGAATAGCATCAAAGTGACTTATTCTAAAAATAATTAATTCAGTTATACAAAAGAGAGGTTGTAAGGGGAGAATTTGAAAGAAGACTGTGGCTCCATGAGTGGAGAGAAGAGGGGATGGGGACAAGAGACTGGGATACCAAGACTTGGAAACTGAATGGGAAGATGCAATGAGAGAGAGGGATGAATTGAGAATGACTCCAAGATTAGGAATTAGGAGGAGGATGGTGCAGTTAGCAGAAAAAGAAAAGTTTGGCAGAGATATAATTTTAGACATGCCATGTTTGAGATGTCTTCAGGCTATCCAAAAATCAATCTGGGACACAGAAGAAATATAACCAACCCCACTTCATATTGAACCCAATTTTGCAAGAAAAATAAGCAAATATGTCATATATAATAATTATTT
Source organism: Sminthopsis crassicaudata (assembly GCF_048593235.1). Taxonomy (NCBI): domain Eukaryota; kingdom Metazoa; phylum Chordata; class Mammalia; order Dasyuromorphia; family Dasyuridae; genus Sminthopsis; species Sminthopsis crassicaudata. Next base: position 253,779,390 of record NC_133618.1, read on the forward strand.
CTGACAATATAATGGTCTCCACCATTCTGAAAAGAGATATTTTGCTCTGCATCAGTTCATATAAATCTTCCCTTGCTTCTCTGAATTCCTTGTATTTGTCATTTCTTTCTTCACAATAATAACATTACTTTCATGATAATACTATCACAAAATCTGTCTTTTTTCAGTCATTCTCCAATCAATAGATGCCTAATTTCACAGGTAAAAGACAGCTGTTAACCTTGGAGAGAGCAATTTCAGTAGAATGATGACTTGAAAAGACAGATTGCAAGGGACTGAGAAGTGAGTGCGTTGTGAAGAATTGTAGACAGTAGGGTTAGATCTTCGTTCTATGAGCATGTCAGTAAGAAGAAAGTGTGACATATAATGATATTGAGAGAATGACTTTATGACTGTATTATATTGCCAGTCTGTCATTGTTATTAACCTTGGTTGCTTCTCAGATGATAGCACTTTACCTTATGTCTCAAGGTAAAGGGCTTCAATTTCTATTTCTATATTCACCTCTTCTGTCACCTGCAAAGCACTGGGGCGAATGTTGCTTGGCTTTCTCCTTGGCAGGTACATGTGGCAGTCAGTCGGACCAAGGTCAAGCTCTATGTTGATTGTCGGAAGATCACAGAGAGGCTGATCAATGAGGCAGGGAGCCCATCGACTGCAGGATTTGTCATACTGGGGAAACTAACCAAAACCAGAGGACCCCGGAGTGGCTCAGCCACTGTAAGCTCAGGCACCTTTCCTTTCTTGTTGGAGCTGTGGTCAGTGGGAAGACAAACTTGGTTGATTTTATGGCTTTGGCTAAAATCCATCCTGATTGAGTCTAGATTGGTCATCTATCCAGTGCTCTACTGATCACACTGTCATTTTTGTTGCATTCCCAGTTTCAGCTCCAGGCCCTGCAGATTGTTTGCAGTGATACCTGGGCGGAGGAAGACAGATGTTGTGAGGTCCCTGCACTGGTACAGTTGTGTCTTTATTCACCCCATTCATTGACTTATTCATTCACTCATCTCCCCATTTGTTAAGCCATTTAATAAACATTTAATAAGATTTTATAAGAACATACTCTTTACAAAACTCAGTGTGATATAGAAACAATACATAAGCCATTGTCCCTGTTCTCAAGGGGTCTGTAGTCTAGAATGAGATTATTTAATTTCCAATTTATTTTTAGTGTATCTTTCCATGGCCCTTTATTGAATGTAATTTCGGTCTATAGTTTACTAGGGAAAAAATCAAATATGTAAATAATACAAGTGACAAAAAAATTATAAAAGGTTACAAATAAACTACTTTGGGCCTCAGAGACAAGAGAAGTTACATCCAATTGAGAAGAAGTGAGGTTGCATTTGAGCTAAAGAATAAGTACAATTGTGGCTTGGGATAGTAGAACTTGGGAACACTAATGGGTAGATGTTAAGTTAACATTAAGTTAACATTTACCCATTAATCAGGACAATCATTTTAAGAGAGGCATTTCACTGCTAGAGTGAAATGTCCTGGGTTAGAAAAGATTTGTTTTATGCCTTTCAGTTTTCCTGCCTGTATATATAATGGCCTTAATTCATTAGGTTCTAGGCAAATGTGTGTAAGTGGATAAATGTATTTCCTTTCTTTTCAGAGAGATGCAGAAACCTGCCCTGCCTTGCCTTCTGCCTGCACTTGCTCTTCAGATCAGCCTGGCCCTCCAGGGCCTCCAGGGCCCCCTGTAAGTTTATATTATCTTTCCTTTACTTATTTTATAACTACAAACACCTGTCTAATCCAGAAGGACAATTGTGGGGAAAACCATACTCTTGCCAAGCAATGGGAACTTCTAGAAATGATTCTCCTTAATCCTGTAAGCATCTGGCTTGTTGCCCAGAACCTGACCCCAATCTCCTGAATGGGCCAGTCATTAAGTCTTCTCCCTCTTTCACTCTTTCTACTCTCTCAGAGTTAGAGGGGCCTGAAATCCCTGAGGATTTCATATCACAGGGCAGTAGGGAGTCAGGCTTCTCTATCCTTTCCATGTAGCTGCCTTAGAAATGTAGGTCAGGTTCTGTCATGGTAAAAACTCTTACCAAAGTAGTTCAATGAGATTTGAGCTCTCAAAAAACCTTGTCCAATGGCCTTTTAGAGGAAAGAACACAGAACAGAGACCTGAATTCTGGCAATGAATCTGCCACTGATAAGCTATGGGACAGAAAACAAGTCAATATGGGGTCTCAATATACCTAATTTATTTTATTTTATTTTTATTGAAGTTTTTATTTTCAAAACATATGCAAGGATAAAATTTCAATGTTGACCCTTGAAAATCCTTGTGTTCCAATTTTTTTCCCTCTTGACCCTACTCCTCCCCAATACATATATAGGCATATAATCCATTATATGTATACCTAACTTTTTTTTTTCAAGTTGTAAGGATTTTATTACCTTTAAGAAATCATTAACTAGGATAAAAAACATCAAAAGCACTTGTGTCAAGACAAATAAATAAAGACTCTCAACTAGTTGAGAAAGATGTAAATATGTTAAATTAGAGCAACATACTGTTTTACACTGCATGGTGTAAGCAGCAACACCACAAAAAGGAGACAGTAGTTTCATTTATAATCATGGAAAATATCAATATCAATACTGGATAAAAGTCAAACAAAACATCATTTGGTTCCCCCTCTCCAATTTTTTCTTTAACTTTCAAGAAGTGTCTGTCAATGAAACCGATAAATTGCCTTAAGCAATGAAGTAGGCTTTCACCCCAAAGCAGTGAACAGGACAATGGAACAAGCATAACATATAAGTCATCAATCTCAACCAAAAGTAATCAACCATTTCCAGGAAAAAGAATGTCATCTTCTTTGTGGCAGTCAATTGTGCCATGGAAGCTAAAAACTAGATTGGCTATTTTTAACACACAAAATGGCTGCCAAGAGTATAGCTAACTTTTTAATGGAGAAGTTGAACACCATCACCTC
>NC_133618.1:253787349-253790855 GCF_048593235.1 Sminthopsis crassicaudata
TCTGGTTAAAATTATGAGAATGGAAACAAGCATTTACTAACCCAGGTCCTGTGCTAAGTACTTTATAATGATTGGCTCATTTGATTCTCACAATTATAAAAACTGTTATTATCCCCATTTTGTAGCTGGAGAAACCGAGGAAGGCAGAATTAAGTGGCTGTTATGGAGGTTTTCTTGAGTTTGGCCCCAGCATTCTATCCCACTGATCATCTAGCTGCCTTTAGTGAGGGGTATAAATGATGGTGATAATGATGATAAAATTTTACATAGCACTTATTATGTACCAGGCACTATATTGAGAGCTTTACAATTATCTCATTTGATCCTAATAACAAGATAGATGCTGGATTATCCTGGAACATAGATGTCATCATTATCACCCCCATGTAACTCCTGTCTCAAAGCCTATTTATCCAATTTATAGCAAAACAAAAGTCAGAGAAATTATGCATTGGAGAATATATAACATGAAGGAGTTCTTCATTGGACTTAAGATAATGCATCTTCAACCAAGAGAAAGTGTCCTTGATCTCAACGAAAGGGGAAATTCCCTGAAGTCTCTAGAGGAGCAAAATGAGAAGAAGGACATGAGAGGCTGAAGATCCTCTTGTGTCCTCCCAGAATCTTTTTCTTCAGCAATTTGAAGTGGGGCTGGCCTCTTCTATCTTCACTACTGAAACTGGAAGCACCCGAATGATGAGTCCCCAAAGAAGGACTGACTCAAGACCTGAAGCTCTCTTTTCTTGAAAACTCTGTCCTTCCCCTCATCCAGGGGAGGATCTTTATTTTCACCAATGAGGAGAGAGTCACGTACCAGTGAGCTTTGTGACAGGGTTTACATCCATTTTACAGATGAGGAAATGGAAAAAAGTTAAATGATTTGCCCTGAGTCACACAAGCATTGGAGGCCATATCTGAAATCCGGTGTTCTTGATGCCAGTTCTGCACCTTATCCATTGCATCACCCAGCTGCTTCTGGTGAAATCCTTTCTTTGACTTGAAGAGAAGGATCATTTTGAATTGTGATCATAAGATCAGACCATTATGGGCATCCGAGATTGTAGAGGATTTTGAAATGCTGAACTAAAGAGTTTAGCTTTGATTCAGACACAGAGTGGAAGCTTTTGAGGGTCTATAGCAGAATCAGGGAAGAAATGATATGGTTTCATCTTTCATCTCTTCTCTGTCCTTAGGGAGAACCAGGTCCACCTGGACAGACAGGACCAGAGGGCCCCGGAGGCCAGCAGGGGTCCCCAGGGACTCAGGGTCTAACCATTCAGGGGCCAGTGGTAGGTAATCCTTCCTTCTCCCCTCCTCTTCCCTCTAGCCCTTTTACAAAACCACCTATGTATTCTCTTCCTATTTTCCAACATTTTGATTATTTTTATGCATACAAAAATAGTGTCAAGGGCAACTGTAGGAAGGAGTTCTATTATTTTATTTCTGTATAGGGTCCGCCAGGGGTCAAAGGTGAGAAAGGGGACATTGGACATCCAGGCTTACAGGTATTATATGCAGAATGGATGCTTTGTCTGGGGATCGGGCAAGGGAAGATGGGGACCTTTCTTACTACCATTAAGCATACCTAGGACTTTCAGAGCAACTGGCTCTTAGGGAGTTTAGGGGCCCTGGCCCTTCTTCCTCAACACTCATATTTTGAGGGTTTCCTCCTACAGGGCCACCCTGGCCACCAAGGACCACCTGGGAGACACGGCCTCCAAGGTCCAAAGGTAAAAATGTTGTTGACACATAGAGTGGTCCCTCAAAAGGTCTCCCCAGAATAGGAAGTGAAATGTCAAAGGATGTGTTATATAAATGCATGTGTTCTTGAATATGCTGTATGGCTGTGTGTGTGTGTATGTGTATGTGTGTGTGTGTATGTATGTGTGTGTGTGTGTGCATGCATGTATCTGTGTCCAAGGACCTTGACCTGGCTCCTCTCTGCTCCGTAAGGAAGAGTTACCAGAACTCAATTTCAGGCCTAATCTTTAAACTCTGATTTTCATTTCCAGGGGATGAGGGGATTTGAAGGTACAGCTGGTTTTCCAGGACCTCCTGGCCCAAGGGTAAGAGAAAACCTCTGACAGCTTTCCCTTCCTTCTTTTATTGTCTTCCCATTCCCCTTTTTCTTTTTTTACTATCTGCTGCTGCTCCTTATCTTTTTCCCTTTTCCCTTCTCCATCTCCTCCTTTCCCTTGCCTTTTGCTTGACCTTTTTGTTTTCCCCTTCTTTCTCTTTTGTTCTTCACCCTTCCCTTCCCCTTTCCATTTCCCTCCTCTGCCTCTTCCTAGTCTCCTCTCTTTCTCCTTCTCCTCTGGCTTCCTCTTCCTCTGAATCTTTCCATCTCCCTGCCCTCCCTGCCTGCATAATGTAATTGGAGTGGGAGGCAGAGGAAAAAGAATAAAGGCCCCAGGGGCCTTGAGCAAAATCCCTTCCATCCTCCTGTCCTGAGGATCACAGTACTGGGGGAAGGTGGAGATGAAACCCCCACTCAGTTAGTAGCAGCCTGTCACTTCTCGATCAGGGGAACTTTGGTGGACAGGCTGTCAGTTTGTGCACCCCGAGCTCCACACTTTCCAGTGATTTCCTTTCTCTCTTGGATTTCTCTGGCTTCTTGCCTCCGGGATGCTGGGGGCACTGTGCAGAGAACTTTGAAACAAGAACAGAAGAATAGAACATCAGAACACCAGCAATGCCCCCAGGGTTATCCCCATAGTTCCTTCAGGCCAAGATCTAGCCTTTTTAGGGTGATATGGCAGAGGGTTTCAGGGAAGGAGAATAATTGTTTTCCATGATGTCATCTTCACTTTTAATTTCCTGTAGTATCCTAAGTAATTTGGGGCCTTTAAAAATCTAATCAGAATTTTTGTTGCTGTTCATTATTAGGCAATTTTACTAGCATTGAAGTAATTATTACACATTTTACCAGTGCGTGGGACTATGGGGGAAAGGGAGGACTTGAGTGGGAAGGATGGGAGGAAAAGCAGAGGATAAGAAAAGGTCAGAGCTGCCCCCTATAAGACCTGAAGAATCAATTGAACCAGGATTTTTGGATGCCTACCACGTGCCAGTTTTGAGCTTCGCTATGAGGTGGGAGTGTTGGAGCTAAATATGGATTTTGACCTCAGGGACTTCAGAAGCTCTCTCACTTAGGAGGACACTAAGGAAGAGAAAACCGTCCTCTCCTCAGGGTTTAGACTCTTTGCCCACTGCAGCACCCAGTTGCTTTGCCCATTTGCCATCTTTTATTCCTACTACTCAAACTCTCTACATAATATATATATATATATCCTTGATTTCATGCCACTGTGGTACAGGAGAGTAAGTTCCCTAGTCTAGTAAACCTTCATGGAGAAGGCCACAATTGAGATCAACCTTGAATAATGGGCAAATTTGGGGCAGAAGGGAAAGACATTACAAATAGGGAAAGCAATGTAAGAAAAGGCGTAAAGATGGGAATGAACATGCTACTGATTTCCCATGATAGAGTTATCAGGGATCAGCTA
>NC_133618.1:253790880-253802864 GCF_048593235.1 Sminthopsis crassicaudata
CTTCTAGAAATGATTCTCCTTAATCCTGTAAGCATCTGGCTTGTTGCCCAGAACCTGACCCCAATCTCCTGAATGGGCCAGTCATTAAGTCTTCTCCCTCTTTCACTCTTTCTACTCTCTCAGAGTTAGAGGGGCCTGAAATCCCTGAGGATTTCATGTCACAGGGCAGTAGGGTGTCAGGCTTCTCTATCCTTTCCATGTAGCTGCCTTAGAAATGTAGGTCAGGTTCTGTCATGGTAAAAACTCTTACCAAAGTAGTTCAATGAGATTTGAGCTCTCAAAAAACCTTGTCCAATGGCCTTTTAGAGGAAAGAACACAGAACAGAGACCTGAATTCTGGCAATGAATCTGCCACTGATAAGCTATGGGACAGAAAACAAGTCAATATGGGGTCTCAATATACCTAATTTTTTTTATTTTATTTTTTATTGAAGTTTTTATTTTCAAAACATATGCAAGGATAAAATTTCAATGTTGACCCTTGAAAATCCTTGTGTTCCAATTTTTTCCCCTCTTGACCCTACTCCTCCCCAATACATATATAGGCATATAATCCATTATATGTATACCTAACTTTTTTTTTCAAGTTGTAAGGATTTTATTACCTTTAAGAAATCATTAACTAGGATAAAAAACATCAAAAGCACTTGCGTCAAGACAAATAAATAAAGACTCTCAACTAGTTGAGAAAGATGTAAATATGTTAAATTAGAGCAACATACTGTTTTACACTGTATGGTGTAAGCAGCAATACCACAAAAAGGAGACAGTAGTTTCATTTATAATCATGGAAAATATCAATATCAATACTGGATAAAAGTCAAACAAAACATCATTTGGTTCCCCCTCTCCAATTTTTTCTTTAACTTTCAAGAAGTGTCTGTCAATGAAACGGATAAATTGCCTTAAGCAATGAAGTAGGCTTTCACCCCAAAGCAGTGAACAGGACAATGGAACAAGCATAACATATAAGTCATCAATCTCAACCAAGAGTAATCAACCATTTCCAGGAAAAAGAATGTCATCTTCTTTGTGGCAGTCAATTGTGCCATGGAAGCTAAAAACTAGATTGGCTATTTTTAACACACAAAATGGCTGCCAAGAGTATAGCTAACTTTTTAATGGAGAAGTTGAACACCATCACCTCTGAAGTCCCTTCCTAACATCCTTCAGTTCTATAATATAGGACATAGTAGAATGAATGCTGATACAACAAAAAATCCTGGATCCTTCATCATGTTGAAATTTGACTAGGAAGAACTTTTACTGTGGAGCTACCTTGACCCTCTGTCAGGTATAAAATCACATTTATTCCAAAGTTTCAATTTTTCAGCATTTAAAAGGGACCCAGGTCAGCCTTTAGTACAAGACCAATCTATTTCCCAGATTGAAATACAGCCCAATGTCTGAACACACGTTTTGCTACATGATGGCTATGTGGTGACCCCATTAACGATCTCTACTGCCGGCCCAGATGTTTGGCTGTCCTGACTTCACTAAGGATATTGTTCCTTCTATTCATCTCTGTCTGAAGATTCTTTTTTAAACTTTTATTTATTTTTAAATTAATAAACATTTATTTTCCTCTCTTATCTCCCTCTTCAAATTGGAAAAAGGAAAGAAAAACAAAACCCTTGTAACATATCAATAATCAAGTAAAACAAAACAAATTCCCATATTCCCAAAATGTCCAAAAAATGTATTAGGAGTATCTTTGCATAAATCAAACTGGGTGCTTTAGTGGACATGGGGATAGGGAAGTGGAAGGTTGTCTTGATTAGCAAAATATTATTTATTTCCTAGAGGCCTCGGGGACCAGGCAGCCTTTTCAAGGGACCGTTTCCCTCAAGCTTTCTTCATATAAAGGCTTATCTTAAAGGAAAATTAGCTTTCGTTCCCCCTCTATTCAAGTAGATTCTGTGACTTATTAGATGGGGTTCCCTCTCTAACCTTCGCTCTATGGATAATTGGAGTGCAGATAAGGGAAAGGCATAAAGATTAGGCTTAGGATTTCATTGTTATGGGGAACTCCCAGAAAAGATCACCTTATTTATAGGGTGATTACCTGATCACCAGAGTCACTTCTGATTTTCTTCATCATTCTCTCCCTCCCTCTTCACCCCTCTCTCTGTCTGCCTCTGTCTGTCTGTCTGTCTGTCTCTCCCCTTTATTTTCCTCTTTGTCTCTGTTTCTCTCTATCTCTGTACCTTTCCCTCTTTATCTCTGTCTCTCTCTCCCCTATTCTTTCCTCCTCTCTCTGTCTGTCTCTCTCTATCTCTGTTTCTGTCTCTCTGTCTCCTTTACTGCAATTAAGTATTAGAGAGTTGCCTAAAGCAGGGCTTCTTAAAATTTTTCCACTTGAGACCCCTTTTTGCCTGACAAATTTTTATGTGACCCTCGATATATAAGTATATAAAATAGGTATGCAAATCAAACATTTGCTGATGATAAATCATAATGTTGTAACCTTCACATTGTTACAAGACTCCATATGGGGTCAAGAATCACAATTTAAGAAGTTGTCCTAAAGCATTGAGAAGTTAAATGACTTGCCCAAGATCTCATAGTCAGTATATGCGAGAGTTAGGACTTGAATCAAGCTCATTCTGGCTTCAACACTTATCTACTCCCTATCTTCTCAGTGACACGGAAAACAGAAGGAAAATTCTAGATCTGTTTGGTGGAGAGTGGCTGAGTTAATAATAGTGGCTAGCTATATTTCTCCAGATTCAGCCCCATTTGACTTCGTCTCTCCATGAAAAGCAGAGAGAGAGAGAGAGAGAGAGATAGAGAGAGAGAGAGAGAGAGAGAGAGAGAGAGAGAGAGAGAGAGACAGACAGACAGAGAGAGAGAGAGAGAGAGAGAGAAAGAGAGAGAGAGAGAGAGAAGGAGAGGGAGAGAGAGAGAGAGAGAGAGAGAGAGAGAGAGAGAGAGAGAGAGAGAGAGAGAGAGAGAGAGAGAGAGAGAGAGAGAGAAGACAGAGACAGAAACACACTCATATAGAGACAGAAAAACAGATAGAGACAAAGACACAGAGAGAGACAGAGACACAGAGACAGAGACAGAGAGAGACAGACAGGGAGATGGAGACAGAGGGACAGAAACACAGAGAAAGATAGGGGGGGGGAAATGGGAGAGAGAGAGATAGAGAAGGGAAAGATACAGAGATAAACAAGAGACACAGAGAGAGGTAATAAAGGGAGGAGAGACAGGCAGACAGAGGCAGACAGAGAGCAGGGAAGAGGGAGGGAGAGACTGGTGAAGAAAATCAGTAGTGACTCTGGTGATCAGGGCAGTTCTTTTGCTAGAGTTGAGCTCATACCTAATGAGCAGAGTGCTTCATTAACTCCCTCAATCTAAATCTTAGGACCAGTCACTCTTTTAATAATCCCTAAGCATTTCTGCAGCACCTGGGCTGGACAAGGGTGAGCTTTCACTCTGAAATTGGATTCTCCCAGCCAGAGCTGGGAACAATGGACTGCCTATCCTGCCTTACCTGATGTATTCTTTTTATTTTATTTTATTTTTTATAATATTATCCCTTGTATTCATTTTTCCAAATTATCCCCTCCCTCCCTCCACTCCCTCCCCCCCGATGACAGGCAATCCCATACATTTTACATGTGTTACAATATAACCTAGATACAATATATGTGTGTAAATACCATTTTCTTGTTGCACATTAAGTATTAGATTCCCCAGGTATAAGTAACCTGGGTAGATAGACAGTAATGCTAACAATTTACATTCGCTTCCCAGTGTTCCTTCTCTGGGTGTAGTTGTTTCTGTCCATCATTGACCAACTGGAAGTGGGTTGGATCTTCTTTATGTTGAAGATATCCACTTCCATCTTACCTGATGTATTCTTGACAGTTCTAAAGAGACTATTCTCATCCTAAATCCAACCCCACTGTGACCTAGAATACCACTAAAATCTAGGTTCCTCTAGGCATTGTTCTTTGCTTGAAATACCTGTTTCCAGAGTTCATGATACAAAATAGTTCTTGAGATCTGATCAAATTTTAAAACTACAGAATGGCAGACCTTCCCTTGGAGATTAAGAAGTGCAGTCCCTCTCCTTTTATAGAGAAAGAAACAGGATCAGGGAGGGGGCTGTTCCAAGGTTACACAGCTACTGTAACCTTGGGACAGAATTACAACTAGAACTCAGCTCTCGAGTTCAGTCCAGAGTTTTTTCTCCTTCCTTCACCTTTCTATTGTTTCAAATATTTAACTCCAGTTAATGGACTTCCTGGGACAAGATAAAATATAATAAATATACATATATACATAAACATATATTCCCTCCCCCACAGCCCTAAAATGAGAAGTCCCTTTGAATTTCCCTGCTCTGGCCTTCCCACTCTCAAGAGATGTCTAGCTGGGCTCTGTGGGACTGGTTTTTATCATAAAGGGTGATTTGTGCCTAGAGAGTTGATTATACAGGAAAGAATGAGCATGAGCTATGATTTATCTCACTCTCCAAGGAAGGGTGGGTGATGCACGTGGGTACTGGATTTGCTGGCAAGGCTGATTTTTGTACTTCTCCAGGGCACCCCAGGGAGAAGAGGCATCCAGGGGGAGCAAGGAACTCCAGGACCTAGAGTAAGTAAGTCATTAAACTCTGGCCACTGGGATCCCCAGAATCTTCATGCGAAGCTTCTTCTCAGTATCAGGGAAACACCATTCAGCAGAATGTGCTGCTGCAGGGGCTGGGATGGGGGTGGGGAAGCCTCTCTGGGGAGAAGGAGGAAAGGAAGGGGAAGGAGACACAGTTCCATCGCACTAATTAACTTTTGACGATAACATTACTCCCAACACCCAGGGATGCAAAAGCAGCTGAGCTTAAGGGATAAGGAATTAAAGAAGGATCAGTCTTTCTGTAAGGGAAATTCTGTGCTCCCCCTTCATGATCATTACTCCCTCCTTCCACCAGTGAATTCTCAAATCTGTAGAAAACCAATCCAAACTTCATAGCCTCCATGAATACTAATCTTCATAGCTAGGGCAGACGCAGTTTGGAAGCAGAACCCTCTCCCCATAATGATAAACGGGCAATCCACTAACCCTGATGCATTAGAGGGGGGAATGGCTCACATAGTTGAATCTCAATTCCAGAAATCAAAGCTTCAGAGGAGAAAGAAGGCAAAAGGGAAGAAAAAAGAGTTAGCCATCAGCTGAGGCTAAAAAGTATATATATATATATATATATATATATATATATATACTCAAAACATATACACTCTCTTCACTACATCTCCCAAGATCAGGAATACTGAGGTTGGCTGTTGGCAATAAGGCTCACCACCCTATCGTATTCTTCTGAAAAGAGGTCTATTGGTTTTATCAGACTGCCAATGAGGCACATAACCAAAAAGATTATAAAGAATCCCTTTCTCTAAGGTTAGACCTGAAGGCCTTTGAATTTGAATTATTATTGAATAACCTTCCAATGGGAAATCTTTATTCCCTCTACTTCAACCATGATTCCCCAAGATAGCTTTCCACCATAATCCTCTGACCTTTTCAGGACTAGTCTCTGCCTAGGTACAAACAACCCTTAGGTGGGCCAGTAGTTTATATCCATTCGGTTTTCCTAGACCAAACAAAGCTTGGAAACTTTTGTGAATTCAAGGCAACACATTTAGCAAAGGCCTACTAAGTGTCCAGTGAGTTTCGCTGTGATTGACAGGTAAATTCCCCTTGCTCTGGTCCCTCACTAAGCTCTGCTTCTCCTGCTAGAAAATAAACTCTTGCCACAAGATGTCAGCTCATCTCCTCCCTCCTGGTCATACTGGTCAGAACCAATTCCATTTTCTGTCAATTTCTTATTGAGAGTGAAGTAGGAAAATGACAGTGTGGGGGTTCAGGAGCCTCAGCACCTTTGGCCAGCTCCCTGGAACTCAGTAGATCATAGATGCCTAGCTTGTAAGCTTATATGATCACAGATGGAGAGCTGGACAGGATTTACTGACTACTTCAGCCTCCTTAGGAGAAAGTGACTTCCTCTAGGTCACACAGGTGGCAAGTGGCAAAATTAGTACTTTTTCTGCCTCCTGCCTTTTCTTGTGAATTTAGACCCTCTTGGCAACAAGCCAAAATGGCTGAAGCAAGTGGAGCTCCAAGTCATCCAACACCCCAGTGCCTCATCTCTGGTTAAAATTATGAGAATGGAAACAAGCATTTACTAACCCAGGTCCTGTGCTAAGTACTTTATAATGATTGGCTCATTTGATTCTCACAATTATAAAAACTGTTATTATCCCCATTTTGTAGCTGGAGAAACCGAGGAAGGCAGAATTAAGTGGCTGTTATGGAGGTTTTCTTGAGTTTGGCCCCAGCATTCTATCCCACTGATCATCTAGCTGCCTTTAGTGAGGGGTATAAATGATGGTGATAATGATGATAAAATTTTACATAGCACTTATTATGTACCAGGCACTATATTGAGAGCTTTACAATTATCTCATTTGATCCTAATAACAAGATAGATGCTGGATTATCCTGGAACATAGATGTCATCATTATCACCCCCATGTAACTCCTGTCTCAAAGCCTATTTATCCAATTTATAGCAAAACAAAAGTCAGAGAAATTATGCATTGGAGAATATATAACATGAAGGAGTTCTTCATTGGACTTAAGATAATGCATCTTCAACCAAGAGAAAGTGTCCTTGATCTCAACGAAAGGGGAAATTCCCTGAAGTCTCTAGAGGAGCAAAATGAGAAGAAGGACATGAGAGGCTGAAGATCCTCTTGTGTCCTCCCAGAATCTTTTTCTTCAGCAATTTGAAGTGGGGCTGGCCTCTTCTATCTTCACTACTGAAACTGGAAGCACCCGAATGATGAGTCCCCAAAGAAGGACTGACTCAAGACCTGAAGCTCTCTTTTCTTGAAAACTCTGTCCTTCCCCTCATCCAGGGGAGGATCTTTATTTTCACCAATGAGGAGAGAGTCACGTACCAGTGAGCTTTGTGACAGGGTTTACATCCATTTTACAGATGAGGAAATGGAAAAAAGTTAAATGATTTGCCCTGAGTCACACAAGCATTGGAGGCCATATCTGAAATCCGGTGTTCTTGATGCCAGTTCTGCACCTTATCCATTGCATCACCCAGCTGCTTCTGGTGAAATCCTTTCTTTGACTTGAAGAGAAGGATCATTTTGAATTGTGATCATAAGATCAGACCATTATGGGCATCCGAGATTGTAGAGGATTTTGAAATGCTGAACTAAAGAGTTTAGCTTTGATTCAGACACAGAGTGGAAGCTTTTGAGGGTCTATAGCAGAATCAGGGAAGAAATGATATGGTTTCATCTTTCATCTCTTCTCTGTCCTTAGGGAGAACCAGGTCCACCTGGACAGACAGGACCAGAGGGCCCCGGAGGCCAGCAGGGGTCCCCAGGGACTCAGGGTCTAACCATTCAGGGGCCAGTGGTAGGTAATCCTTCCTTCTCCCCTCCTCTTCCCTCTAGCCCTTTTACAAAACCACCTATGTATTCTCTTCCTATTTTCCAACATTTTGATTATTTTTATGCATACAAAAATAGTGTCAAGGGCAACTGTAGGAAGGAGTTCTATTATTTTATTTCTGTATAGGGTCCGCCAGGGGTCAAAGGTGAGAAAGGGGACATTGGACATCCAGGCTTACAGGTATTATATGCAGAATGGATGCTTTGTCTGGGGATCGGGCAAGGGAAGATGGGGACCTTTCTTACTACCATTAAGCATACCTAGGACTTTCAGAGCAACTGGCTCTTAGGGAGTTTAGGGGCCCTGGCCCTTCTTCCTCAACACTCATATTTTGAGGGTTTCCTCCTACAGGGCCACCCTGGCCACCAAGGACCACCTGGGAGACACGGCCTCCAAGGTCCAAAGGTAAAAATGTTGTTGACACATAGAGTGGTCCCTCAAAAGGTCTCCCCAGAATAGGAAGTGAAATGTCAAAGGATGTGTTATATAAATGCATGTGTTCTTGAATATGCTGTATGGCTGTGTGTGTGTGTATGTGTATGTGTGTGTGTGTATGTATGTGTGTGTGTGTGTGCATGCATGTATCTGTGTCCAAGGACCTTGACCTGGCTCCTCTCTGCTCCGTAAGGAAGAGTTACCAGAACTCAATTTCAGGCCTAATCTTTAAACTCTGATTTTCATTTCCAGGGGATGAGGGGATTTGAAGGTACAGCTGGTTTTCCAGGACCTCCTGGCCCAAGGGTAAGAGAAAACCTCTGACAGCTTTCCCTTCCTTCTTTTATTGTCTTCCCATTCCCCTTTTTCTTTTTTTACTATCTGCTGCTGCTCCTTATCTTTTTCCCTTTTCCCTTCTCCATCTCCTCCTTTCCCTTGCCTTTTGCTTGACCTTTTTGTTTTCCCCTTCTTTCTCTTTTGTTCTTCACCCTTCCCTTCCCCTTTCCATTTCCCTCCTCTGCCTCTTCCTAGTCTCCTCTCTTTCTCCTTCTCCTCTGGCTTCCTCTTCCTCTGAATCTTTCCATCTCCCTGCCCTCCCTGCCTGCATAATGTAATTGGAGTGGGAGGCAGAGGAAAAAGAATAAAGGCCCCAGGGGCCTTGAGCAAAATCCCTTCCATCCTCCTGTCCTGAGGATCACAGTACTGGGGGAAGGTGGAGATGAAACCCCCACTCAGTTAGTAGCAGCCTGTCACTTCTCGATCAGGGGAACTTTGGTGGACAGGCTGTCAGTTTGTGCACCCCGAGCTCCACACTTTCCAGTGATTTCCTTTCTCTCTTGGATTTCTCTGGCTTCTTGCCTCCGGGATGCTGGGGGCACTGTGCAGAGAACTTTGAAACAAGAACAGAAGAATAGAACATCAGAACACCAGCAATGCCCCCAGGGTTATCCCCATAGTTCCTTCAGGCCAAGATCTAGCCTTTTTAGGGTGATATGGCAGAGGGTTTCAGGGAAGGAGAATAATTGTTTTCCATGATGTCATCTTCACTTTTAATTTCCTGTAGTATCCTAAGTAATTTGGGGCCTTTAAAAATCTAATCAGAATTTTTGTTGCTGTTCATTATTAGGCAATTTTACTAGCATTGAAGTAATTATTACACATTTTACCAGTGCGTGGGACTATGGGGGAAAGGGAGGACTTGAGTGGGAAGGATGGGAGGAAAAGCAGAGGATAAGAAAAGGTCAGAGCTGCCCCCTATAAGACCTGAAGAATCAATTGAACCAGGATTTTTGGATGCCTACCACGTGCCAGTTTTGAGCTTCGCTATGAGGTGGGAGTGTTGGAGCTAAATATGGATTTTGACCTCAGGGACTTCAGAAGCTCTCTCACTTAGGAGGACACTAAGGAAGAGAAAACCGTCCTCTCCTCAGGGTTTAGACTCTTTGCCCACTGCAGCACCCAGTTGCTTTGCCCATTTGCCATCTTTTATTCCTACTACTCAAACTCTCTACATAATATATATATATATATCCTTGATTTCATGCCACTGTGGTACAGGAGAGTAAGTTCCCTAGTCTAGTAAACCTTCATGGAGAAGGCCACAATTGAGATCAACCTTGAATAATGGGCAAATTTGGGGCAGAAGGGAAAGACATTACAAATAGGGAAAGCAATGTAAGAAAAGGCGTAAAGATGGGAATGAACATGCTACTGATTTCCCATGATAGAGTTATCAGGGATCAGCTATAGAGCAGCCCATCTACACCTACCTACCCATATTATAGACTAGAAAACTGAGGTTTATGTCTAAGGACAGTGAAAAAACTGACCTGGAGGAAACAAAAAGTTCAAGTAAGAGAACAGAGCATAGGGTGGGGTTAGTCAGAAGAGAGCCTTGAATACCATGCTACAAAATCCCCACAGGCAATGGGGAGTTCTTATAGGTTCTTGAGCTAGGAAGAAGAATCCCAAACAAGACTTGGACCACATAGTGGTATAGAGTGCTAGACATGAAGTCTTCTATTTGCTGCAAGAGTGGATTGAGAGGCCATGGTGTCTGCTCCCGTTTGCAGGGCTTTCAGGGAATAGCTGGCGCCAGAGGCATCAATGGGGAGAAGGGCCCCCCTGGAGACGTGGGACCCACGGTGAGTATAGGGCTGATGAGTCTCTGAGGGGGGCTTGAGACTTGGGAGAGTAGAAGAGTGCAGATGTTGCTGAAATTTCATGGATGTGCCTCCTTTTGTGGGTTATAGAAAACAGATATGTAAAGCAATTTGGGGGAAAAAAATCCTATTTTTATAACCTAAGCTATTTCTCTTTAAAAGACTTTTTTTGGAAAAGAAAAGCATCAGCACCCTACCCCCAGTGTAGCTGTTAACAAAAGCTTGGAATTGTATATTTCAGATTTATTTAAAGAGGAACAGACCTGGCTAGACTGGACTTAGTCCTTGGGTTTAAAGCAATATGATACGTCAGCAAGACTCACTGCCACTCTGTATCTTGTGGTTGGACACAGCAGGCTGGGAGGAAGGCATCCTCCACTCTGTCTCTTGGGTTAGAATGTTGGATGGCTCCTCCTGTCCTAGTACGCTGCAGCAGTCCCCAGTTACCCCTGCTGTGCGGGCACCAGAGGCCCCTAGCTCATGCAGTAAATGCCCAGCAGGGAGGGGAGACTTTGCCTAGAGTCAGTAGCTTGTCTGATCCTGGCAAAGTGCCCTGTGAGTGACATTCCTCTTCTGGAGACTGGCTTCTCTCTGGGTGCCCCCAGGTGGGGCAGAGGGGAGTTTGCACAGAAATGAATTTTTGGGCCTGGGATTTGCAAGAACCAGTGTGTCCTGCATCTGTGGTCCAGCTTTGACATTGAGTACCCAGTGGGAAAAGCAAATGGCAGAATATGAGCAATACTAGTAAGGTCCCTAAAACTTTGCATTATCACGGGGAATCAGAGATAACCTGAGGAGATTATACTGTTCTTCTGAATATTCCTCTCTGGAGGTGGGGGATATGGATAAATCCCCCCTGACTGCCCTTCATTACCAGCCCATTCACTCAATAAGCATATTTTAAGTGCCTCTCAGGACCTTATATTCAGGGCTCTGGGAGAATATAAAGATAAGACAGACATAAATATTAGTAAATTTTATTTGAAGCTGTTTTTATTTCGTCTATATATTGTGGAAGCACTGAGCCCATGAGTTGATTTCCAATTGCATGAAATAGCATTTTATTTTTCTTAAATTGATTTCTTCCTCATTCAAAGAAAGACCCCTCATTCTGCTCTACAGAATTGAAAGCATATGACTATTTTTCACTCTGTCACCTCACCTCTCAGCCTCTGTCCTTACACCTTGAAGAGAATCACATATTTCAAGATTTCCCCATGTTCTTTGCTGGTCTTGGCTATATGCCCTCCCTTCAAAAAATTCAGCTTCTTTGTGCCAATCAAGCATTTCCTGAAGTCTTGAATTAGGCTAAGGTAAGGAGAGCAGCCAGAATGACTGTACAGTGTTGTACAATCCAACCTCTCTCTGTGCATCTGTGCTCAAATACATAGCCACACAGTGGCCCCCTCACCTGACTGCTGCAGACCTGTGCTCATATTCTCACGTACACCTACACAGCCACATCCAAACCCAAGGCACAGCGTTTAGCACGTTCCCAGCTTCTCTCTGTGTATTTATCTACTTGCAAGAGCACACACAGGAATGCTTATGAGCAATGCTCACACTCTCCAAGCCTTTGGCCATGTGCTTACCTACATTCTCACTCTCCTGCTATCTGCTTCTGTCTGTCTCTCTGTCTCCATTGCCATCCAGAAACATTAGCCTAAGCCTGAAAAGATGGGAACAGTAGCACTGGATAAAGAGTGCTAGGATATGGATTCCCCGGTATAAGTCCTTCACATCCACAAAAAGAGCAAGAACTTAAGAGACATACAGTGCTAGCAAGGGACCCGGAGCACAGCTGCAATTACCTTGAGTGAGAGTCAGACCCCAGACATTCTCAGTTTTCTTCTTATTTCCTTTCAGATTCCTGAAAATTCTGATAATAATGTGTGTCTTTCTTCCCTTCCT